>NC_046156.1:1909373-2209373 GCF_011064425.1 Rattus rattus
AACCCACGAACCACCATGTTCTTTTCACTCACAGTCTCACACCCAGAATTAAAACTGGTTTTAAAATGTGAATGTCAGTGAATGCCTTTGTTCAGCCTGTCTTGCCTGTTTGAGTCTCTGAACTGCAGACTCTTCCTCACGGGAATGCTGACGACGGGCCTTTGAGGTCTCGATCCTGAGGTCAGTCACCTCCAAGTGATGTTGGCCAGCATTTGGTTTGCTCGTCGCTCTGTCTCACTGCCCTTTCTCCATTCCCTTTGACCTCCTCCTTCTGTCTGCCTTTTTACAGCGAGGCACCTCGATTGGCATCATAACCGACTGGCAACACTCACGAGCTGGAGATCAATTTTTTCTTAGATAGTCTGCTCTTTTTTTCACTTTTTATTCACTGGAATCAAATTCCATTTTTCTCATTAGCTCATTTGTTAAATTTCTGTCAATATTCAGGAGATCAAGGATGAATATGGGATGAACTTCTAAACATGATATTAGAAATGTTCCTAAAATGGGTATGGCAAACATTGCAAGAGTTCTTCCCTGTTTTCACTAACTTTGGCTTGCTCTACCTTGGGCTGAGGAGAGAATCACATTTACTCAATAGAATATTCTGGATAGAGGAACTTTGTGGTTTCTGCCTGTGACTGGAGCTGAACTAGTCCCACAGCTCTCTGTACCCAAATCTCATGGGGGAGTGAGCTGGACTCTCAGAAGTATAGATAATCCTGTGAACTCAGAGGAGACAACTACTTCTGCTCACATTCAAGGCCCAAGAGGAACCTGGTTTGTATGTTTTGCCCTTTGTGCACAGGAACCCAGGAGCAGCTAGGGCAGGGAAACCAGTTTCTGTTCTTCCACACTGCTCCTGGGTTTGTGAGTCCTGAGGCCTCCAGGTGGGTTGCCTGGAGAAGAAGAGTTGGTCTTACCTCTGCTGCTTTCAGGTGTGTCAACACTCCTGATGACTGGCTTTCAGCTCTGAGTGCAGAACGAAACTGGAACTTTCCTGCCCCTGGCTGCTCCTGGGTTCCTGTGCCCAAAGGGCACAAAGCATACAAACCGGGTTCCTCTTGGGCCTTGAATGTGAGCAGAAGTAGTTGTCTCCTCTGAGTTCACAGGATTATCTATACTTGAGAGTCCAGCTCACTCCCCATGGAGATTTACAGAGAGCTGTGACTAGTTCAGCTCAGTCACAGGCAGAAAACCAAAAGTTCCTCTATCCAGAATATTCTATTGAGTAAATGTGATTCTCTCCTCAGCCCAAGGTAGAGCAAGCCAAAGTTAGTGAAAACAGGGAAGAACTCTTGCAATGTTTGCCATACCCATTTTAGGAACATTTCTAATATCATGTTTAAGAGTTCATCCCATATTCATCCTTAGGTCCTCCTGAATATTGACAGAAAATTTAACAAAATGAGGCTAATGAGAAAAATGTGGAGATAAAATTTGATTCCCATTTTATAATCATTATCAAAACTTGCAACATGCATGTGCTTCTGCACATGGAAGTATGGACCATCTGCCCACTTTCAATAATCAACCAGTGGTGCAGATAAAAGTGGCTGTTGTTTACAACTAGCTAAAGAGAAAAAAACCAAAGAGAGAAACTGAATTTTACTAGATAATATATATGAAAATGCTTTAAAATTCATGTCTCTCTTGCACTGTCCCTAGGAAAAATTCTGCCTAAAACTAATGAAGGACAGAGCAGGTGGTCATGCTGGCCACATTTCAATGGCACATCTTCTTCTCAAATTCTGTGAGTTTCATTTAAAATGTGAGCAGTCTTTAAAGATTTTGGAAGAAGTTCTTCCCTTAAAATATTGAAAAACCAAGTGTCTTTCTGAACTGGTAATTCAACAAAAGCATTATTTTAAATATTGATAACCAACTATGTATACAAAAAATTATTCTGTCCAGCATATCTATGACTTTTCTGGGGAATAGAATCATCTGTTGTACTACCAAGGTGTATTCCAATACATAACATAAGAATATTGAAGTGAAAAGACAGAAATGTGCATCAACTGTAAGTTAAATATTATGAATGAGTGGTCACTTGATTGTTCTGATTGAAAGTAATTCCTGTGATCAACACTGGTATCAGCTCAACTCAAGCACAGTACATGTGTTTTAAGGACACATTAAAGAAATTAAACTATTTGAACACTTGGTATAGAGTAGTGGTCAGACTACTTGGCAAAGTTATGGAACCTTAGAAGGTGGAGCCTTTTGGGGAAAGGACCTAACTGAAGGCATATTTTGGGGTTTTCCTGACTCTTTTGCCTGCCTGTGGATCCTCTTCCCCTAACTGGGTTTTCTTGTCTAGCCTCAATGGAAACAAATGTGCCTAGTCCTACAGTTACTTGATGTGCCACGGTGGGTTGGTACCCATACCCTCCTCTCCTTCTCTAAAAAGGCCAGGTGATAAGAAGAGGAGATATGTGAGGTCAGGGGGGTGGGAGGGAAAGGAGGCTACAATTGGGATATAAAGCTATTAACAAATAAAGTAACGGCAAAACCAAACCAAATGCAAGCTAGCTTATGTTACTTGGGTAACTGTCTGTGTTACTCAGAGAAGAAGTCAGGGCTTATAAAAGGCCCATCATCAGCTATGGTTGCTTGCTACTTCTACCTCTCTGACTCCATCTCCATACAATATCATCATTACTGGCCTTGGTCTGTATTCTTTCTAGTCCTCTAACTCTCAGTTATGATTCCACTCAAGAACTTTCACATGTTTTGTATGCTGTAGTTCTTTTCATACATTGCTACATTTTTTTTCCATTGGAGGTGATCTCTATCAAATACAACTCTTTACAAGAGGTAATTTCTTTAGCAGTCTACATAAAACAATAATAACTCCTTAACATTCACCTCCTATGGAGGTTTGAATGAGAAAAGTCTCCCATAGGCTGCAGTTTCTGGTTTCAGAGGAACTCAAACAGGCAGGTCAACTACTGAAGCAAAGTGACTTAGACTTAAAACAGGTAAACTTTTATTATGAAACAACAACTCTAAATATATTGCAAGACCAAGTCTTGACCCCAATAACACTCCTCTCCCTCTGAAACACCAAGAAAGAAGAACATCCACTACTGACTCGCTGGCATTTTTTTTTTATTTTAAAAACCAAGTTATGCGATAATGAATGTTTTTGTTTTAATTCTGGGTATGGGATATGGGGCTGCTTCAAGTTGTTCATAACCACTACCTATGATTGTCTCATACTCTAGACAGGAGTGAGTTTTTGCCTGCCGTAGATAGTTCATGTTTGGTATTTTGAAGACTCCTGAAAGTATATAAATCTGTGAGCCTTGAGAGGGTATGTGGTGGCTGTTGCTCCCCCTGGTGCTACCTGTCCCCACCACCCAACCAGTTGCTACTTTTTCCTGCCTCTGCATTTGCTACTAATAGATTGCTGGATTTCTGTTTTTGATGTTTTGCTCAATTGATGGCTAGAAATACCCTGACTAAGGAGATTGGACTTGCCCAAAAATCTCAATGCTGCTAATCAGCAGAAAATAATCTAAAGCATCCTATGCCTCCTTTCCCTTCTAACCTTCTTTCTCTCATACCAAGTGTTGGGGGATTGGAAGGGATTAGGGTAGAATAAGGATTAGAAGGGTGTTAGAAAATATAATCTAATAAAGTAGTCTTAAAATATGCCTACCTTCCTACTCCAACTTCTGGTCTTTCCTCTGCCATTTAAAAGAGAAGCAGGAGAAGATTTTACTTATATTTTATTATATACATTATTGACTGTAGAGCAGAACTTTATGGTCATGTTGGGTAAGAAAACACTAGTAGTGGTTCGTAGGTTAGTTTTCTCCTTGCCCTTGCCTCTGTACTTAGTAATATCAATATTTATGCGATTGTGAACTTGCTTTGATTTTCCAGAAAAATGAGTAATTAAAGACAGAAAAGACAAAAGAGTAAGGTGTTTTTGAAGCATCCAGACTTTGCTGTGATTGATGGACATTTAAATTACTGCCTTGAGGATAGATGAGGTGAGAAAAGAAACTGAGTGAGATTGGTCTAGATTGTGTCACTAAGAAGACACAATCACCAAATTTCCATGGTGTATAATTCTCTTAAGATAGTGTTCAAACTTTCCTGCTGTATCCATCTTAAAGATGCCAGAAAAGAGCCACTAAACTACATTTTAAATAACTCTGTATAAATTAAGTCTTCATTTTGCAGGGATATGGTTAATTACTTTCTGAGATGCCATCACAACATTTCTAGAAAGTCTGGAAAAATACGGGGGCTCCTTCTAGAGCAGTGGATCTCAACCTCCTTAATGCTATGACACTTTAATACTGTTGCTCATGTTGTGGTTACTCCAACCACAAAATTACTTCATTGCTACTTTGTAACTGTAATTTTGTTACTATCAGGAATACTAATGTAACTATTGGATTTGTGATCTCCAAATGGGTTATGACCTCCAAGTTGAGAACCACTGTTATAGATGTTTGTTTCCCCTGAATTCTGTAGTGCTGCTGACAAAGTATGACTAATCAAGCCAGCCCTAGAAACTCAGGAATTCTTGAAGGAAGCAGACATTGTATATCACAGATGAGAAGTATATGGCATGGCAGAGTATCACAGTGGCATGCCATCCACTGTTGCTTCACATAGCATGTCCCTTTATCTTCATAAGCATATTCATCATTCCATCTTTGTATTAAACTTTTTAATACCCTCAGGAAAAACAAGTACATCTCTCTGACACCTATTTCCAATGAGAATCTTCTCTCTGGGACTGTCAGTCATTACTATTTGTATTTGTATTCAGGCAGTCATCTTCCAGACTTTGCCTTTCAGATGAACAATGGATTGTAACATTTTATTAGATACATGGGAACATTTGTTCCATGTCAGGTGTTATGTGGGTATCACCAATACAGTTGTAGTTAAAACTTGGGCCCTGTCTCGAGAATGTTTTAGCTCAAGAAATACAGAAGCCAAGACTCTCAGCACCAGCATCAGTCAGAAAAATTGCCTTCTCAGTCTATATACAAGAAGAGTTCAGGAAGTATGACAAGTAAACCATTTGTAAGGTGAAAAAGTTAATGGAGGTTGTCTTACTTAAAATGTCATTGCTGTGAAAAACACTATGACTATGGCAATTCTTATAAAAGACAACATTTAAATGAGGCTGGCTTGCAGTTTCAGAGGTTCAGTCCATTATCATCATGGTAGAAAGCATGGCAGTGTGCAGGCAAACATGGTACTGAAAGAGCCAAGAGTTCTATATCTTGATTCTACCATCAGAAGACTATCTTCCCAGGCAGCCATTAGGAGGCTCTGAAACTCCAGGCTGGGAAGAGCTTGAGCATCAGGAGACCTCAAAGTTCACCACCATGGTGATATACTTCATCCAACATGGCCACACCTACTCCAACAAGGCCATAGCTCCTAATAGTGCTACTACCCATGGGCCAAGCACTCAGATACATGAGTCTATGGGGGCTAAACCTATTTAAACAACCCTAGAGGTAGAAGAGAAATATAAGGGAACAAAGAAAAAAGAGTCCCAGGTAGACAGTTTAACCCTAGTGAAATTTCAGATGTAAGACATACGAAGTTTGAGAAGAATAGCTAAAGAATGGAATAATATGAAGAATTAGGCAAAAGAAAGAGAGTAAGCCAGCATGGAAAACGTCCCAAGCTACACTAAAAAGACTTTTTTTTTTTTGGCTTGTTTGCAATTCTGGGCATGGAGTCCAGTTCCCATAGGGTCTATACGTAAGTTCTACCACTGAGTTATATATCCCTAACTAACACTTCTTTTATCCCTCTCAGGACAATGCAATCTATGATATATTTTAATCAGGAGAATGCCATGACTTTTTACTTTATAACAAACTTTCCAGAATGTATCTAAAGAAGTAGACTCTGAAAATAGTACTAGAACCAATATATTGTATGTGAGCTAATGTTTCAATCTAAGTCAAGGGTGGTATATACCTAGTATGAAATATATATGGAGGAAAGGCCAGTGATTGGGGGGAGGATAATGAAAAGGAGGAAAAATGTAGCAAGGTTGTAGCCCAAGACATCAAAATAGCTATCTTTAGGAAAGCAAGCCTAGGTTAACAAACCTGCCAAGATCAAGAACCAAAAAAATGAAGCCCAAGTTTTCAAAATTCACACTTTGAATTTCTCAGCTTCTCAAAGTTCTTCCCAATGACAGAATTGAATATAAGCTGATTTATTCACTGCTACAGTGCCTTCTTTTATGGTCTAAATGGTTGATTTCAAAATTCTTATGCTGAAATCCTAACCCTCAATAATTCAGTACATAACTTTATTTGGAGATAGAATTTCTTAAAAAATTATTAAGCTAAAATGAGGCTATTAGACATGGAGGAAATCTAATTTAACTAGCAAATTTATAAGAGAATGAAGTTCTGATATTCAGTCAATGGATATGCATATACACAGTTGTGGAGACTGAAAGCCACTATGCTGACACACAGGTCTTACTGTTCTCCAAGATCTAGTCCCATCAGTTATAGAAATGTAGAAAAATGCAGTTTCCTTCTAAATGGTTGTTTGACTTGAGATCTGTAGTGCTAACAGGGCAAGCTTGAATAATCCAGGCCTAGAGTCATAGGGATTCTTGGAGAAATTCTGGTTATAGTAAGATTCCAGGTTGACACCTGTGCACTGTAGGCTTGATGTATTTGATTCACAGGGCTGCTATAACAAATAATATCACTGACTATTCAGCTTAAACAATAGAAATGAATTCATATAGTTATGGATGCCAGAAGTTCTAGAGCTAGATTAGTGACTAGATATACAATTCTGCAATCTTACCAACTCTCAGCCCTAGCCCTGATGATGTCATGACAACACTTTGAGGACCAAGACTCTAAGTAAATATTTTACAAAATTCTGTATAAGAGGTAAGCCAGGTTACTCCTAAGCAGATTTCTGACTATAGACTTTTTGAAAAAAAAAAGACTTTATTGTAGAGTAATTTTAATCCAACAACATGGCTGCTCTGGCAAGGGATCATATCCAAAGACCTTCTAGGTCTATGTGATTGGACTGGAAGGCAAATACACTCTGGATTAGAGTATAATATGGCTGGAATACAAGACACCTTTAGTATACATCTTTAATCCCCAAGCAAAGAAGTTAGTTTGTAGAAGGAAGCAGTAATATTTGAAGATGATGTCTAACTTAGGAGCAGACAAAGTGACAAATCAGAGAAAGATTTGACAAGATGAGTCAAATATAGGATATACCCAACTCACATGAGAACAGCAGAGAGAGAGGCTATTTAAGAGCAACAGCAATGAGAGAAAGGTATGTGTGTATGTGGCAGTTTTATGGAGACAGTTTTACAGAGACAGGGTACAGAGAGAACAAATTAAGCACAAGAAGACAAGACAGAGAATGGGAAGGAGTCAGAAGGTTAAAACATACTGCCAATTTAGTATGAGGCTAAGTAGAATAATTCAGTCAGAAGCAAAGATAAGTTGAATTGAATAAGTTAGCTTGGAAGATTAAATTGCATGGAGGCTAAACGCTTCCAAGTCTAGGACTAGGGATGGTTAGAACAGAAAAAGAAACTTTCTGAGTTTAGACGAAGCCATGTATTTGCATAGCTTGGAAACAACACTCATTCCAGTCCTAAATCTGAGAAAATAAAAATGACATCTACAGGTCTCATAGACATGTTTAGTCAAGGTCACTTCCTAAATGTTGTGTAAGTATCAGAGGCAAAAATCAATGTCCTGACACTTTCTTATCTTTTTTTCAGCCTTCAAGAGAAAAACTAGAGAACTGAGAAGCTGATCAAAATTAAAAGCAAATCACAGATGCAAAAATAGTTTGGAGAAAAGCTCCCAAGCATTTTAGCAGCTTTATACATATAGAAACTCTGTTATCTATGGGGCATTTTGCTGAACCTCTACTTCTTCCTTTATAAAATGGGTGTTTCCTAGTTTTGAATCACCAAAACAATTTATGGACTTTAATAAATCCATCACTAATATATGAAGAGAAAATGGTGTGAAAAAAGGTAAGCAGTGTTTGACTGATCAGAAAAGAAAGCTAAGCATTATAGTTAGTCCCGATCATAAAATTGATGGGATTTAGACTCATCTCAGAGATAGTCCTTTAGTTGTTCATATAAGAGTTTATCTAGATTAGCTTAATTGAACTGGAAACAGACACCTTAAATGTGAATGGCACCATTTCCCTGGTCAAGGGTTTCACAAGTATTCACTGCTCTTCGCTTCTTCCTTATGAATTCAATGTGACTTTCTACCCCCTGTTTCTTCTGCAGTGATGGAGTATGTCCCATGGAACTGTGAACAAAATAAATTCTTCCTTAAGTTCCTTTTGTCAGTTATTTTGTCTTAGGGAGTTAAGTAATGAATACATTATTTCGAAATGACATCTTATTTAAATGGAGTTGACCAAGATAGAAGTTTCCAGCAAAGTGATATATTTTCTGTTTGTTAGCCTAGCCTGTAATGGCTGATCCATCTCCCCAACCCCAGCAAGGTGATACCTTAACACTTCACAGATAAGCCTTGACAAAGGACAAGCTCTGCAAATGGAATCCATACCCAGAACCCTGGCGTGGACATTCTGCAGCTGGCTTGTGTGTCTTCTTAGAAAGAAAAGTAATTTTCCTTTAACAAGCCTCTCCACAGTCTGAAGATTCTGGGAACATTAAATTTTTCCTCTGCAGAATGAACAGGGTCTGCGGTTCCATAGTAACCACAGCTGAATCATTCAAGCTGAGAAGCTTGCAAAATGGCAATTTACCTAAGGATGTCTTTTTACAGCCCGTTATGTCGTAATCCTAATGAGAGGACTTCTCATCAAAGCTATTATTATTCCAGGAACAAGAACACACACACACACACACACACACACACACACACACACACACACACACACATACACACACATACACACACACACACTTCAGTATTTTCTCAGAGTACTACAAGAAACAAGAGGAAAGGAGAATATGTATACTTCATCAGCACTGTGTTCCCTTTCAATTCTTGAAAAAGAGCTTCATTTTTAATTCTAATGCATCTGAGGTATAGCCAGAGAAAGAACATCCCAATCAGCAGAAACACTGCACCTTCAATGCCCCTCAGACGAGTTCCTGGGCTGAGATCACTCATATCAGCACATGATGTAAGAACTTTCTGAAAGAACTCAAAAGTATGTTCACAGTCCTAATGCACCACAGTCAGCTGGAGATATTTTAGATTACTGAGTAGAAGGTTCTGACCCTAATTTTTATTTTGTGTATCTAAGATGGAGCTCGGGAGGTGGTAGTGTTTTAAGCTTATCTTGGATGATATGTAGTAAAATTTGGCAGTCATTGCTTCCAAGTTCTCATAGCACTTCCTGAACTAAAAATGGCTTTTGCATTAGGAAAAACTCACTTAGTACCTTCAGTGTCTGCCATCAAATATACAGCTGAAATAGATCGGAGAGGGAATGTATCTATACAATGATAATTTTCATTTTTAGTGTTGTAATTCTCTCATATTTTATTTTTATGATTTGAAATAACAATTTTTTTCTATTCCTTGATAAACCAAATTCATTACTTCAAGGGGAAAAAGGGCAAAACATAAGACAGAATGCCATATAAGGATTCCACCACAAAGAAATCAGTTCCTGAGGTATGTTAGAAGAGTTTATATTCTTTCTCAGTTTTGGATATGTAAAGCTTTTAGTTCGTGAGCACGAATACATTGATTAGTCAGAGCTCTCTAAAGGAAAATCTGATACACATTTTAAAGGGGATTTATTAGATTTACTTGAACTACACCATATGTTCTGAGTAGTCCAATAATAGCTGCCTCATAACAGAGAAGCCAAAAATCCACTCGTTGTTCAGCCTCCGAGGTGCCAATCTTGTGTTAAAAGACTAGAAGATTCTCAAGGAGCTGCTGTCTTTTAGGATATATTAGAAGAGCAGAGAAGCTGCATCAAATAACAATAAACCTCTGTATCAGTAGCAGGCAGTAACAGGGTAGATAAATTTGCCAGTAGAGAAAAGGAAAAAGAAAACAAAGACAAAAACAAAACAAACAAACAAAAAATTTTTAAAAGAAATTTTTTTCCTCCCGTATCATTTTATTTAGTCTGAAACCTGAAGGTGCCAACCAGCATTCAGGGTAGGTCTTCCCATATCGAATAATCTGATAACGACAGTGCTTCTTGTGATCTGGAGAGATGACTCGGTAGTTAAGACCACTGGCTGCACTACCTGAAGACTAACTTGGACTGGACCTGGACTCTGGACCCCATAGGTAGCAATGAATATCCTAGTAAGAGCACCAGTGGAAGTGGGGAAGCCTAGGTCCTAAGACTGAACCCCCAGTGAACTAGACTGTTGGGGGAGGCAGCAATGGGGAGAGGTAGGAGGAAACACCCATAAGGAAGGGAGGGGGGATGTTTGCCGAAAACCGGGAAAAGGGAATAACACTGAAATGTATATAAAAGAAATATTCAAGTTAATAAAAAAAAAAAAGACCACTGGCTGCTATTCCTGAAGTCCTGAGTTCAATACCCAGTAACAAATGGTGGTGTGCAACCATGCATAATGGGATCTGATGCTTTTTTCTGGTATTCATGAAGACAGAACACTCATGTACATAAAATATAAATTTTTTAAAAAGACCCTGTTGATAATACCTAGCAGCTTGCATTTTAGTTGAGTCCAAAAATAGTCAAGTTGACAATTAGCTATCACACAAGAACCCCAGGGTCTCATAGGACTGGGATCTTCATAGCAGTGTTCAACTACACTCCAGGCCTGAAATGTTACTCTTTTCTTTAATCAATGTCACCTTGAAGTAAAGGACTTCTAGAATGCTTAGGTCTAGCAATGACTCTCTTATATCTAATTCCCAGAATGAGACTCAACATAATGAAATATGCAGTCCAATAACAGATTAATCAAAGTGTTATTCCAAACAATATAAAGATCACTACTTTAAAAATAAGGACTTAGTTGTATATCAGTTTACTGTGTGGTAAGTACAAAGGAGATTCTGATATAAGTCGAGGTATAAGTTGATTTGGAGCTAATAAGCTGTGACTCAATACCACCCAATCAAAGACAGGCAATGAATATAACATATCCGAAAAGTCTGAGGTCAGATCCCATGTCCTTTCTTATGGAAAAGAAGAAATCAGATAAGATTGGTAGCAACATAACAAGAACGATAGGATTTCTAGTATACTTGTAAAAATCCACACTGGCCAAATAAGTCTTCTTTAAACACATGACAACATTTTAGCCACAGAGTGCTATGAATTAGCCACTTACGTATTTTGCAGATGAGAACACCAACAACTTCTCACTAGTTGGAGACACAGGAGCAGGCAATGTGCCCAATGACAACACTGCACCATTCAGAGCCTCAAGCATTTTAACTTCTTTCTTAGTAAATGCTCTGAGAAAACATAGCTGCACATTTCATCCTGCTCAATTATTTTTTAGTCAATTTTCTTCTGTTTATCTAGAGATAGCACAATATCCATTCTGCCAACTTTCAATAAGTTTATGCTGTATGAAATGATAAAGGTCCAATTCTTCCAACCCTTCTTCTGCATTAATATTTTATTCTCTTTCAAAATAGCTCCAGCTAAAACAAACAGTTTTATTCTTGGTGGACCTTCACGATCAAAATGATGTAAAAAGTATTCAGATTTGCTTTTCAAGTTTCATTAGGCCTTTTCTGTACAGTATTAATGAAACTTTTAAGGAAAGATACAAAGTCATAGGTGAGCTACTAAGAAGAACTGGGACCTTGAACTACATGTATATAGCTAATAGTTGAGCAAAAGGCAAAAGTGTTCTTTAAAAGCTTTCCTGTGATGGTCTCAAACTCAGAGAGTGGTTCACTCTTCTTGGGGAGTATGCAGGAGTAAAGGAGAACAACAAATACAAGGAGGCTACTCCTTGGGCAAATAAATTGCTAAGAAAACACCTCAGTTAACTTCCTCTGATTGAACCATAGGTATTTGTCAACTGATAAATATACAGCCTTAGGAAATACAATATTAATTCTATTTTTTATATTACTGTGGTGGGGTATTTCAGTCAGACCTAGCACCAGTTAATTGGGAGACTATACTTTCAAATCTTTCCTTTAATTTGCAAGGTTAACTTTTCAATCTATTTAGTAGGATTTTACTACTCAAGGAAGACAATATCGTGATCAACACTTCCCGAAAGGTTTCATGGAAGAATGCCAACTAAAATGCAAAATACATACATACATACATACATACATACATACATACATACATACATACATGCATGCATACATAAATCACCTTATGTTCGCAAGCTTTAGGTAAATATTAACATCAAATGACAGTATCAATCTGCAAAATTACTGAGATGCTCATTTTTATTGAGGGATTAATCATTGTGACCATGCATACATCGATAGTCTTGCCAATGAAGATGCTGATAAAAAATTTTGTATAGAATTATATTGCCGTGGCTTTTCTGCTATTTGCTCATTTCCAATTCTTTATATATCCTATGTTCTGATTATAGAATTCACATCTAAAACTATTACCCTTTCAAAAATGAATCTTTGCCTCATCATTCTGATAGGACAATTGATCACCCATATATTTCCATTTTTCCATGTGTGTGTGTGTGTGTGTGTGTGTGTGTGTGTGTTTGTGTGTGCTTGTTGTTTGCTTGAATTATAGGTGTTTAATAGTGCACAGCAAGATCTTTAGGTTGCATTCCAATTGGAATGAGAACTTAAGGGAAGATTTTATTCCAACAAATATGAGATCTAATCTAAGTAATATAAGGATTGACTCTGTTGTCTGACTATATATTTTGGGATCATAAAATATGAAACAGGGTGACCACTGTGTCATTTCTGTAAGCAGGGAAATCAGAATTTATTGATGATTAGTCTTAGATGAAGAAAGGAATTGATAAAGTTTTATGTTTTGGTTTATGAAATGAGGTACAGTATAGCTCTACTTTGGGAAAAACAAATTAAGGTCATAAAATAAAAAGCAGCTTCCAAGTAAAGATAAAGAGTAAGTTGCTGAATGTATGTGTAAAACTCTGGGTAGAAGCAGGGTAAATACATAAGCAATCAGTGGTTATTTGCATATAAATAATACTTAAATCCAAAGAACCAAAAAAAAGTCCCAATAAATAATAAAAAAATAATAGTGAAATCTGAATAAGGAACTTATTTCAGAGGCATTTTAACACTTAGAACTGAGGAAGAAAAAATTTTTTTTTTTTTTTTTTTTATTAACTTGAGTATTTCTTATGTACATTTGGCAAACATCCCTTCCCTCCCCCCTTCCTTATGGGTGTTCCTCTCCCACCCCTCCCCCATTGCCGCCCTCCCCCAACAGTCTAGTTCACTGGGGGTTCAGTCTTAGCAGGACCCAGGGCTTCTCCTTCCATTGGTGCTCTTACTAGGATATTCATTGCTACCTATGAGGTCAGAGTCCAGGGTCAGTCCATGTATAGTCTTTAGGTAGTGGCTTAGTCCCTGGAAGCTCTGGTTGCTTGGCATTGTTGTACATATGGAGTCTCAAGCCCTTCAAGCTCTTCCAGTTCATTCTCTGATTCCTTCAACGGGGTCCCGTTCTCAGTTCAGTGGTTTGCTGCTGGCATTGCCTCTGTATTTGCTGTATTCTGGCTGTGTCTCTCAGGTTCGATCTACATCCGGCTCCTGTCGGTCTGCACTTCTTTGCTTCATCCATCTTGTCTAATTGGGTGGCTCTATATGTATGGGCATGGCTCTGAATGGGTGTTCCTTCAGTCTCTGTTTTAATCTTTGCCTCTCTCTTCCCTGCCAAGGGTATTCTTGTTCCCCTTTTAAAGAAGGAGTGAAGCCTTCACATTTTGATCATCTGTCTTGAGTTTCATTTGTTCTAGGCCACTAGGGTAATTCAAGCATTTGGGCTAATAGCCACTTATCAGTGAGTGCATACCATGTATGTCTTTCTGTGATTGGGTTAGCTCACTCAGAATGATATTTTCCAGTTCAACCATTTGCCTACGAATTTCATAAAAAGTCGTTGTTTTTTGATAGCTGAGTAATATTCCATTGTGTAGATGTACCACATTTTCTGTATCCATTCCTCTGTTGAAGGGCATCTGGGTTCTTTCCAGCTTCTGGCTATTATAAATAAGGGCTACATGAACATAGTGGAGCACGTGTCTTTTTTATATGTTGGGGCATCTTTTGGGTATATGCCCAAGAGAGGTATAGCTGGATCCTCAGGCAGTTCAATGTCCAATTTTCTGAGAAACCTCCAGACTGATTTCCAGAATGGTTGTACCAGTCTGCAATCCCACCAACAATGGAGGAGTGTTCCTCTTTCTCCGCATCCTCGCCAGCATTTGCTGTCACCTGAGTTTTTGATCTTAGCCATTCTCACTGGTGTGAGGTGAAATCTCAGGGTTGTTTTGATTTGCATTTCCCTGATGACTAAAGATGTTGAACATTTCTTTAGGTGTTTCTCAGCCATTCGGCATTCCTCAGCTGTGAATTCTTTGTTTAGCTCTGAACCCCATTTTTTAATAGGGTTATTTGTCTCCCCTCTGTCTAACTTTTTGAGTTCTTTGTATATTTTGGATATAAGGCCTCTATCTGTTGTAGGATTGGTAAAGATCTTTTCCCCAATCTGTTGGTTTTATTTTGTCCTGACCACAGTGTCCTTTGCCTTACAGAAGCTTTTGTAGTTTTATGAGATCCCATTTGTCGATTCTTGATCTTAGAGCATAAGCCATTGGTGTTTTGTTCAGGAAATTTTTTCCAGTGCCCATGTGTTCCAGATGCTTCCCTGGTTTTCTTCTATTAGTTTGAGTGTGTCTGGTTTGATGTGGAGGTCCTTGATCCACTTGGACTTAAGCTTTGTACAGGGTGATAAGCATGGATCGATCTGCATTCTTCTACATGTTGACCTCCAGTTGAACCAGCACCATTTGCTGAAAATGCTATCTTTTTTCCATTGGATGGATTTGGCTCCTTTGTCAAAAATCAAGTGACCATAGGTGTGTGGGTTCATTTCTGGGTCTTCAATTCTATTCCATTGGTCTATCTGTCTGTCTCTGTACCAATACCATGCAGTTTTTATCACAATTGCTCTGTAATACTGCTTGAGTTCAGGGATAGCGTATTCCCCGTCCTTTATTGTTGAGCATAGTTTAGCTATCCTGGGTTTTTTGTTATTCCAGATGAATTTGCAAATTGTTCTGTCTAACTCTTTGAAGAATTGGATTGGTATTTTGATGGGGATTGCATTGAATCTGTAGATCGCTTTTTGGCAGAATGGCCATTTTACTATATTAATCCTGCCAATCCATGAGCATGGGAGATCTTTCCATCTTCTGAGGTCTTCTTCAATTTCTTTCTTCAGAGTCTTGAAGTTCTTGTTGTACAAATCTTTTACTTGCTTGGTTAAAGTCACACCGAGGTACTTTATATTATTTGGGTCTATTATGAAGGTGTCGTTTCCCTAATTTCTTTCTCGGCTTGTTTCTTTTTGTGTAGAGGAAGGCTACTGATTTATTTGAGTTAATTTTATACCCAGCCACTTTGCTGAAGTTGTTTATCAGCTTTAGTAGTTCTCTGGTGGAACTTTTTGGGATCACTAAATATACTATCATATCATCTGCAAATAGTGATATTTTTGACTTTTCTTTCCGATCTGTATCCCCTGACCTCCTTTTGTTGTCTGATTGCTCTGGCTAGAACTTCAAGAACTATATATTGAATAAGTAGGGAGAGAGTGGGCAGCCTTGTCTAGTCCCTGATTTTAGTGGATTGCTTCAAGAAGAAAAAAAATTTTTAAGGAAACATTTTGAGAGATTAAAACACAAATATATAAGTTAATTAACTTTAACTGCAAACAAAAGAATCTAAGATAAAAGAAGTCTTTTGCAAGTATTTATACAAAATATACTTGTAAATATTTATCTCATAATTATTAAAAGTTATTATTGAAATATTACTCTTCATTTCAATAATGCAAAGAATATGAATAAATGGTTTCCATAAGCTACAATCATAAGATCCAGAAAAATGTACATTTTGTCAACTATAAAAGAAATATAAAAACAATAGCATATTTTTCATTTTGAGTAAAATGATTTTGCTTAAGTAAGAACATTCAAAGCTTGTAAGCTTTTGGTAAAACAAATATAATTGAGCACATCTGTTTGTTCTGAAATGAACAATGCATAGTGAAAGATAATATGTTCATCATATTTAACTGAGTAATTCCACCTCTGGGAATACTTAAACTGAAACCACAATTACTCAAAAGAAAGCTACTTATATAAAGAACCATATTTTCATCACAACATCTTCTAACTTTTAGACATTAGAGAAAATCAACATAATTACTTATAGAAATGTGGTCAAATCAACTATTATTAGTAAAATGGGTAAATACTTTTAAACCACACAAAAAGATTATTATAAATAGTCCATGGAAACCCATGGAAATAAGCAAAATGCAATAGGATTGTAGATTAAATGAATGGTACCATGTTGTTCTTCTGAATGTCAATGGGTGGATTTTGTGTTTTATTTCTGTTTTGTTTTGTTTTGTTTTAGGTCTTTTGTCAACATTCTCTGTTAAAGAATTTACAGGATTAATTTTCTATTTTTTCTATATGTACCCCTGTCATTTTAACCAATTACCACTTGAAGCTGATAGCTATGGGTTAGAGTGACATCTCTGAAATGCTTTCATTTGTGCTATGTTTCACTCAAAATCATGACTTGTAATACCCAACAAATTAGGGCTGAAGGGGTAGCTACATGAGACCTGGTGGTGACAAAATAAATGACTATAACCTAAATGATTCCCAAAGTAGTGTTTTATGATTATTCATAGGTTATTCATTAGAATATTACACTTTATTTTAAATAGAGTGGGAAAGTGTGAGAAGTAGGTAGGGTTGAGTTGAAGACACTGGACATTTGAAAGAGCCTGAGAATGGAAGAAAAGACAATTTAAATTTTGTCCCAGTGTTTCATAATGAGCTACATATAAAGCCCTACTAAGTCTAGAAGACCTAGAAAGCTGATTGAAATATTTCTTTTCGGGGGTGATAATGGTTTCAGTAACAGGACTAAGAAATCTCTTTCTGTCCCCACTTAAAACACATTTGAATATTTAAATAAAATCATTAAACATCTGAAAAAACTTTGTGTACATTATATGCTAGTATTAACATTGACTGCCTTCAAAGAGATATCATACAATCTAAGTCTACTAGTTTACTTCTAAAATACAGCATGTAGGATTTATTTTTTCTAGCTTTTTCCTTTATTCACTTAAGGTTTGTACAAAAAATATCTACCTACAAATAGCTTCTAACTATTTCAACCCCCCAATCTACTGTTGTTTTATGTTTTTACCAAAGTTGCCTTTTCTTCTTTAGACCTTCTAAAGATTCTTCCAAATAGCAGTGAAGAATTTCCATTGCATGGTGCCTCTGCTAGTTGGTATCACTCCTTGTCCTAGCAAGGGTTTTCTTGTCATTAGGATATTGTTACTGGGGTTCTTACTCAGTTTTCTAATTTCAAGTACATCCACTTGTGTTTGTGCTTCAGACCCTGTATCTCTATTTTGCACAGGTCCCTCAAATGACAGAAACAAATTTTGGTATTTTGTTTCTTTTTGTGGCTAACTGATATCAGAAGAGCTGCTATTCTATCTGTATTGGTTTTCACTGCTTCCAGCATACATCAAACATTAGAATTCTGGGTAAAAACATAGATCATGTGAATATTTAACCTAACTGCTCTGAATATTTTGTGTTATTGCATAGAGACAGATTTTCTCAAATCTTTTGTATTTCCATAGAAGTTTGGAGATGTTTTTACCTTTATAAATCACATATGTTTTCAAATGTATTTAGTTACCTAATGAAATGATAATGTAAAAATGAACCTAATTGGTTACATAATTAAATGTCTAATATGTGTTCACATGTGAAACACACAGTCTGATTTCAGCTGGCATAGTGTGAGCCTTATATAACAGTCAGATAAAAAAATTACACTCTACTTCTCCTGGAAAAAGATCACAATGAAAAGTTTGTTTGAGAGTCTTTATAGATTGTCAAAGCCATTCTCCAAGCACTAAGTTAGGTACTAGGGGCAAAAAGAAGAATAAAAACAAAGCTCTGTGCTTACAGATTACATTATTTAATGTAGAAATGTTGAAGTTGCCATTAAACGTTGACATGCAGTCAAATATTAGCTGTGGCTGAGGTAAGAACAAATAGAGAAAATTTCACATTTTTCTGAAGCTACCTCTTTTCAAACTTAGCAGGATCCCTGATCTAAGATGATTCTTCTGTGACATTATTTTTTCTTTTGCACAAATTTTACTAGGAAAAATATTTGGATGGCACAAATTTTATCTGAGGAAAATATGATCAAATCAAACGTCCCTATTTTGCCATTATATCAAAGTACCCATGAATACTGAATACCTATTGGGGAACTATTCACAGCAGAGGGATGATGCTCATAGTAAGAAAACAAATATTGTAGATTCCATATCTTAAGTGGAAAAAGTATTAGCCAGAGGGAGAAAGAGAGGGGGAGAGAGCTCAAATCCAACAATAGAGAGAAAAGAAAGAAAGGCATTCATACTAATTCTACAGTTGATAAGATTTTACACAATATTGTCACATAATTGGAAAACTGTAAAATCAAAGCTGTCTGTGTAGAAAACAATTCTATCAGGGGGCAAGAAGAAAGAGGAATGGTAGCGTCTTAATGTATAGGTTTGTACCCACAATATAAAAATCACCAAAAATAGAAGCAAAGGGAAACAACACTTAGCCTGTCATGAGAGTACTTTTAAAAGCCTAGGCTTGGGGAAAGTTAAAAGCAAAGATGTCTGTAGCATTGTACCAGAGTAACATTCTTCCTTCATTTCTTCAATATGCAAATCTCTCTCCTTGTGTTTGTGTGTATGTGTGTGTGAGTACATGTTTATGTGTGTGCATTTGAAATTCAGAGTTAACTTCTAGTATCATTCCTCAGAAACTTTTCACCTTGATTTTAAGACAGGATATCTCAATGGCTTAGAGTTCTCCAAGAAATTGAAAGTAACTGGCTCAAGAGCTCCCAGGTATGTTCCTATCTCCAGGTATGTTCCAGGTATGTGGAAACAGAAAGGAACCATCACCACACTCAGCTTTTTTTGAGTGTTTAGGAGGTTACCCTCAGTGCAGTAGGCACTTTTCCAACTGAACTACCTACCCAGCCCTATGACATACATTTTTGTACTGGCTAGTTTTGTGTGTCAACTTGACCCAAGCTGGAATTATCACAGAAAATGGAGTCTCAGCTGTAGAAATGTCTTTATGAGATCCACCTGTAAGGCATTTTCTTAACTAGTGATCATTGGGGGAGGACCTACTGTGGGTGGTACCATGCCTGGGCTACTACTCTTGGGTTCTATAAGAGAGCAAGCTGAGCAAACCATGAGAAGCAAGCCAGTAAGTAACATCCCTCCAGGACCTCTGCATCAGCTCCTACATCCTGACCTACTTGAGTTCCAGTCCTGACTTCCTTTGGTGATGAACAGCAATGGGAAGTGTAAGCTGAATAAACCCTTTCCTTCCCTTCTTGCTTCTTTGTCATGATGTTTGTGCAGAAATAGAAACCATGACTAAGACAACTTTCAAGTTCCTGTTATTTCAAGTTCTTTACGTGTTATGATGCAGGAGTATGTTGGGGTAGGGTTGCAAGGAGAGGGAAGGAAAAATTTATTCCATTATCCAAAATCTAGACTGTACTGATTTTTAGATGACAGGAAACTGCAAAGTTTAAATTATGTGTAGTATACTGCAAAGCTCCAAGCCCAGCACTGTAATATATTCATAGACCTCTTTCTGGAAGTTTGTATCTTATTTCCCATTTCCTCTTGTTTGACTTGGAACCCATAAATGAAATGCAACCTAGGTGGCTGTTTAATTCTCTCCTCTTCACACCATGGTCCATAGTAATGTTTATATTCAACTCCAAACCTGGTCATTAAGAAAATCAGTAGCCTTTTTTGGGTGGCTGATTGTGTGTGACTAGCAAAAAGAAGGGAGGAGAACCATATGAGACAGGAAAAGGTGACAATGTAGAAACTCAAAAAAGTTTAGTGATCTTTTAACTGTCAACCACCTTCACAGAAAGATTTTAAAAGCGACAATCAGTTTCTGAGAAAGGGTATAATTTCCCAAATCAGATAAAAATATAATCCTGAGCTGCAAATTGCAATGAGGTCTCAGGAGACTGTCTCTCTTTTCAGCTCCTTCTTTCCCTTCCCTTCTTCCCCCTCTTCCTCAATCTGGTGGTCTCTTCCTACACAGATACATGAAAATGCAAACATGTGAATATACACATACACAATAATATGCTCACTTCTATACATGCACACATACCCATATGTGCATACATACCTGTGCATGCACACACATCCATGCATTCATACACACGTGTACACAATTTTAATTGGATAAATGAATAAAGAAAAATTATATTCTTTATTTGATCTCTCCCAGAAAGGTAACTGATGATTATGTTTTAAGAATCATCTTGGGTCCAGAATATGTTCATTCTATGGTCAGAGCAATTCATTCCTAGATTATACAAGATTAAAAAGCTAAGACTTGCTGAGGAAAATCTTTGTCAATCAACAAAACCTACTTTGGAGCCAAGATTCAACAAATATTAACCATATGATTGTAGGCCATCCCTATAGCCTGAGTCTATGTAAAGAAATTATATTACTGTGATATTTAGTCACTTTGTGTATAAAGTACTGGGATAAAATGCAGTATACAATAACACTGTATGAATATCATCAATATCAGAAGACACAGAGTGTTCATGTGGTGGGGGTTGACGATCTGCAAGAGTCATAACTTACATCACTAGCATCTCTTATATATGAACAATAAAGGTCAGGTACATTGTGCTTTAGAAACATACATTATACTAGAAATGGAATATTTCCTCTATAAATCATATGTCAGCAGTGATGGTGGCTGTAATAAGTAAATGTGGCCTAGGAGTATTCTGGACACTGCTCACCATGCAGGGAAGTTAGATTTAATTTGATGTACAGTAAGACATTTTGTACAACATGCTTTGGGGAATTTTAAGCAAAAATTTAGTGCAAGCTTCAATTCTACTTGTGCTTGTAGAAGTTTAGAATATGCCTCTAAAGTCATTTGGAATCAACTTCGTCGCATATATTAAGAAATAAATACACCACAATCTTACATCTACCTAGCTCCCTCTAAGTAAGAAATAACCATTAATTTTTGTTGTGCTGTTTCTCAGAAATGGCACATATAGTACATAAACACTTGAAAAGCAAACTAATACAATACAACTTTGCCCTTTTTTAAATAGACTGCTATAAATACGGAATTTTCACTGCCCTTTGCACACCAGTGCAGACTATTGTGTGATCACAAGAATTTAAATTCTACACAGGAAGGCAATGAGACACCAAATTCAGTCCTTAAATAATCTCCATTTCAAATGAAATACGTTTCCATTCAACTTAAATTGCACCTTAAAGGGCATAAAGAGTTAATATACAAAGATAACATTCAAAGGAATTAAACTTTTCTCAGCACTCAGATTGATAGATTTTACTTCCATGGTGACATGGCTTATTTATCAATAATGTCAGAAACTATGATAGGTGCTTGTTTGATTTGAATATGAAATGTTCTTCAGAGGTTCATGTGTTTGAACACTTGATCCCAAGTGAGGATAGCATTGTTAATGAAGGTTGTAAAACCTCTAGGAGATGGAGTTTTCCTGGATCCCAAGTAGGTAGCATTGCTTTAGAAAGTTAGAGAACCACTAGGGGATGGAGTTTTCCTGGGGAAAGTGAGTTCCTGGGGATTGGTTCTGAGGTTTTATAACCCAACTTATCTTTTCACCTCCTATCTTCTTCCTGACTGTGGGTATAATGTGCACAATGGTCTCATACACAGGCTTCCTTTCCTCCCTCAGCATGTTGGACTATATCCCATCAAACAGTAAGCCAAAACCCTTCCTTCATTAAGTTTCTTCTTGTCAGATATTTAGTCACAGAAATGAGACATGTAGCTAACACCGTGTTCTATAATAAACACCTCTGAGGCTATATGCTCATTGACCCATGAAGCACTGTGGGTTCAAATGTTATGCATTTACCTATAGAGAACTGAACATGTCTATTAACTTTTAAATTATCCTTTATAATAGCCAGATTTAAAAATTATGAACAACTCCTACACTATTTCCAACTTTCAGAGAAACAAACAGCATTGTGCTTGGCTTGTGAGTTATTCTCAATTTTATATTTTTTTTCTTGCATGATTGAATACATTTTTATTTTATTATTTCTGAGACAAGGTTCGACTACATAGGCCAGGCTTATCATGAACTCATCATTTTCCTGCAAGAATTATGCTGGGTTAAGATTAGATGTTTGAGCCTCCTTTTTTTTTTTCGGTAACCCCAGTTTCTTTCCACCATTATCTTGTTCCCAAACTTATCTCAGTAGTGTTTGAGCGCCTCATATCCCCTTTATCACTTGTTATACATAATTAAACACTTTGAAAGGCATTGTCTCAGGCTCTGCTACAAACTTCCATTTTGCCATATTCTTAGCACAAACTACATGCTGTCCCACATGAAATGACTATGGTAAAACATGAGTGTGAATGTTAACTCACTCAATTCTTACTCAATTCCTGTAAGGCTTACCATTATACCTATCTCAGGGGCAGAGAAAAAGTAGTGTCAAAATGATAGAATGATTCAGAGGCAAAGCTGTACTTTCCTCTTGGTACAATGTTTCCCCTCTGTGACTTAGTCTCTCTGTGCTTGTTTCAACTCTCTGTCCTCTTGTACAAATTTATTTCCTGTTGTGTTCTTAGTGGATGCTCTTCTCTGTCTACCCACCTTGGTCTTCTTCCCTCTTATCTTCCCTGTTTTCTTGGGGGCGGGGGGTGAAATACATGAAGAGGAATTGGGGAGAAAAGGAAGGGAAAAAAAGGAAAAGAAAGAATTTCCTTCCATCTTTTATCTCATTGGTGCTTTTCCATTTATTTAATTTTTTAATGATTTTCAAAGATAGATTTCTGTCACAACATTTCTGTCTTCTAGGGTTTGAAAGGCAGGTCTATACCAGTGGGCTAGCTCCATTTCTTCTCTGAATTAATGTGTATTACCGTTCCTCCATGTGATCCACCATGATGCCCAGCTCCTTTGACAAATCTCCATAGCCTGTATTCCTTTCTAGTTCTGGCACCCCTTCTCTTCTGACTGCTCTGTTTCCTCCTTCTCTCACTCTTGATTATGACATTTCTATCTAAAATTAAGCATTAAGAATCTGTTAAGCAAATAGAGTCTCAAGACTCTATTCTTTACTTTCTTTTCTTTTTTTTCCTTTGACAATTCTGGGCCTTCACAATCTCACCCACTAAAAGAGTTTCCCATGTCTCCTCTGGGCAAATCTCATTCCTAAAAGTTGTAACTGCTAGGTTTGTTTCTTCTTGTCAAAACTGAAATGTTAGAGTAGGTTGAATACAGTGAGATGATAAACACCATATCAGTCCTACATTCACTCTTCCAAGAACGAAGAAGGGAAAGATAACAGAGAACAATATCCCAAAAAGAAGTAAGGAAGGTGTCTTAGGGCTTTACTGCTGTGAACACACTATGATTGAGGCAAGTCTTATAAAGACAACATTTAATTGGGGCTGGCTCATGGTTCAGAGGTTCAGTCCATTATCATCAAGGTGGGAGCATGGCAGTGTCCAGGCAGGCATGGTACAGGAGGAGCTGAGAGTTCTACATCTTCATCTGAAGGCTGTTAGGAGAAAACTGACTTTCAGGCAGATCAGATGAGGGTCTTAAAGCCCACACCCACAATACCAAGCCTACTTCCAAAAGGCCACACCTACTCCAACAGGGTCACACCTTCTAGTGGTGTCACTCCCTGTATGGAGCATATACAAACCATTACAGAAGGACAATCCCTGGGAGGAATCACAGATGAGAGAAAAATAGATACATATGAGATGTAATACAACATGAATTCCCAAACCAATGTGTAACATAGATGTAAACCTATATTGCTCTCAATACTTACATCTTTAATTACCATGAACACATAAAAAGATAAATTATTTGTGTTTGCCTGAATTAGAGCTGGAAAGATCAAAAGAGCAATTTATAACCCAAAATTGTGATTATCAATTTAACAAAAATTTTCAGCAATTGGATCTAGAAAAATCTCCAAAAAAGCCTCAAAATTATTCTATACACAAACATTTGTTGGACATAATTGGAGTAAAGATAATCAAGTATAATACACATAACATATACATAATATAAAACGATTATTTATGTGACAGTGCTCAAATATAATAAATATTATATTTAATGTATATTTTTTATTCCCAAGCTCCAGTACTATAAGAAATTTTAACTTCCATGTTATAGACACAATGAAGTTTATTTAGTTCATGAAGAAAAATATTAGATAGCTGAAATCTAAACATTATTTACATTTTGAAAATTATTTCCATGCTGATATAACTACTTAAATAACATTCAACAGTTGGAGAGAATGTTAAGTAATACAAACTCTTCACTGGACAGACATCATTCTGTGATGGGCAGGTACTGCAGGTTTCCTAGCCACCACCCATTCTTCTATTCTTATGTACTAAACAAAGATAAAAATGAAGACAAATGTGAGGTTTCCAATCCAATAAGAGCAGAAAAATTTAGCATTTAAACAGTAGCAATGCTTTTGGGGAGTCATTAAAGTAGTTAAAGTTTAATTATACCCAATGCACTTATTAATTCAACAAATATTCTTGAAGTACCTTTTTAGGAGAAAAGGATTCAACAAAACATTGAGCAATTCTAAAAAATGTGCCTGTTCCTTGAGAAACCATTCACTTGAGAAACCAGGTAATGCTAAGGATACCTCTATTTCTGATAATTTTGTGCTTAATTGGCATTATTTTACCATGTGTTTTCATGTTGTGTTTATGGGAATGCTCCTCCCTCCAAACTATGTCTTACTTAAGGCAAGAGCCTGTAACTTACAACATTTTATACCCAGGTCCTAACCACAATGGTTGCACATAAGAGAAGGTCAGTATATGCTTGTAAAATGGTTTGAAAAAAGATACTAAATTTCCAATTTTAGAACCATGGTGTTATAAGGACCTAGACAGAGCATTTTTTTGTAATTAATTTCAATGAGCAGAACATATTTTTAAATTATCTAACATAAAAATTATGCATTGAATTTATATATAATGTATAAGTTATGGGCTGGAGAGATGGACCAGCTGTTAAAGGCTATACTTACAACTGAAAATATAAGTTAAGTGCATAAAATATATAAATTATATTAAATTATTATATTGTGCATAATTTACATAGAAATGAACATAAGTATCTGAAATATTTGTGGAAAACCAAAAATAAGGCGATAATCTAAGAAAAGATGATTTACAATAGACCTTGAGAGCATTTACAAAACTAAGAAACACAACCCTTTTTTTCATCTCTGTAAAGTATGAGACAGAAACAAGGTAAAAGATACATTTCAAAGTGAGGATTACAATAGATCACCCCTCTAAAGAGGATATTTACCAAAAGATAAGAATTCCTTGCTACCACTCTAAAAATGTCCCCAAAGTAATAATCTCAAAACTTGATGTCAATTGAAAGCAGATATTAAAAAATTATGAAAAGCAATACCTCATTTGTTATGTACCCTATATTCATATTAAATTAATGATCATATAAAACTGCAACATAGGAAGTAATCATAGTCTATTAATATCTCCAGATGAAAAGTGAACCCTAACTATGCATGAAAAAAATCACATTTACCCAAAATCTTAAATTATTCAATAGAAAAAGTATAATTAATAATCTAGTGCTAGTAATCACTCAAGGGTAAGACATATTTTGAGACAGACCCAGGAAAACATAACAGAAAAAAACCCACAAAAACAATTGGATACTGAAGTTAGTAAGTACAATAGTTTGACCATTTTTTGATCTTTATTTCTCATTGAATTTCACTGTGATCAGATTTTGATTCTGTATGATTTCTTTTTATCTTTTATTGGATATTTTTTATTTACATTTCAAATGTTATTCCATTTCCCAGTTTCCTGGACATAAGCTCCCTATCCCATCTCCCTCCCCTTCTTCTATAAGGGTGTTCCCCTCCCCATCCACTCCCTGACATTCCCCTACACAGGGGGGTCCAGCCTTGGCAGGACCAAGGGCTTCTCCTTCCACTGGTGCCCAACAAGGCCATCTTTTGCTACATATGCAACTGGAGTCATGGGTTAATCCATGTATAGTCTTTGGGTAGTGGTTTAGATCCTGGGAGCTCTGGTTGGTTGGCATTGCTGTTCTTATAGGGTTGCAAACCCCTTCAGCTCTTCTAATCCATTCTCTTATTTCAATTCTTTACATTTTATTGATTGATTCTCCCCAAATAATATTTTTATTAATTATTTGGAAATTTTATATGATGGACCATGTCATACTTGGTTTTCATTCTCCTCAGGTCGAACTTCCCACCTGGGTTACCTTCCCCACCCCCCTTAAATAGCAATAACAACAACAACAAACCACTAACTCCAATTTGTGTTGCCCATATACTCTTTGGGGCATGGTCAAATTCAGTAATGGTAACATAAGGAAAACTTTTAATCCTGCTCCCCTTCCCCAGCAGACGTCATCAGGTTTGAAGAGATACACTTCAGCATCTTTATCACAATTTTAAGGGCTCTCTTCAATAGCTTCCTGCCAGGGCTGGGTGTCTGTGGTGGGGAGCGGGGGTGTCACAGAAGCCTCTCATTCTCAGTTAAGAGACTGAATTTATTAATATCACTGCAAAAGAAGCTTCTTTGCCCATAGCAGCCAGCAGCAGCATGGATCATGGCATTCCATATGCATTCCAGAGGCAGTGTGGATCATAGACATTAACATGGTTGGGGTCAAACACCACAGATCACAGACATCAGCATCGAGGCTGCATGGACATTGGATAACAATATGTCCTGCAGCACAGGGACATCATCACAGCTACCTTAGGCCATATAGATCTTTGTCAGAAGCCATTATGGGACAAGCTAATAACTAGCGGGTGATCTCCCTGAGATGACCTGCTTTGGATTTTTATATAATCTGGGATAAGTTTGCCCTTATTAAGCAAGACTGTAAGGGAATTCATTTTAGGAAAGATTCCTGCTATTAACATGCTTTTCCTGTTATTATTAAACATATATAACAATCATTAAGTAATAGCTTGCCCCTTTGGAGCATTTGCAGATCTATGAAGGTGTACTGTCTTGTAATGATGCTATATAAACAAATAGATGATTTCTTAAGTCTTAGTAATGATCTTATAAGAATTCCTAAATTATATATCAGTGATTATTTCTGATCATCAAAACTGTAATGAGAACTCTGCCAGACTCCCAAGTGTCACCAGTTAATTGCTTTTAGATAGTAACTAGACTTTCTCCTACTCAGAGCACACACTTCAAGAGGTTGAAAACAATTAACCGAAGGTCATAAAAAGAGAGCTAATATTTATACATGCTAGGACAGAAGATAAAATATTGACTGGATTTATCTATACAACCTAACAAGTGTATATGAGATTGCAAAGGAATTAGTCTGTTAGCAAAGCAATGGGAGGGCACACTAATGAAGGTAGGCATATAGCACTAAGTGCATATATTAGAAAAAAGAATTAAAAAGTCTAAGCATCTATCTAAAGAAGGCAAGAATAAAATAACCCCCAAATAAACAAAAGGAAGCAAATAAAAAGTTGGTTCTTTGTGAAAATCAGCAAGACTGACAAACCTTTTCAAAGACGAGAGAGAGAGAGAGAGAGAGAGAGAGAGAGAGAGAGAGAGAGAGAGAGAGATTGAGATTGACAGTAAGAGGTATGAGGTACTAAAGACTAATCCTAAAGATTGAAAAATTCCATCAGTGGAATGGTATACAACAATGGAAGTCCACAGGCTTGATGTGGTATGTGAACCTTTTCCTTGACAGGAAGTGATTATATATTTGTCAAGGTGCCCAAGAGAGAACTTACAGAATGAATATCTCAGAATCTGTCTGTCTGTCTGTCTGTCCCTATCTATCTATCTCCATCTTTAATATTCTATATATATATATATATTATATATATATACACATACATACACACACACACACACACACACACATATATATATATATATATATATATATATATATATATGATTTACTGGAATTACTTAATGACTTACAGGCTGCAATCCAGCTAATTCAACAATGGCTAACTGTGAATGAAAAGTTCAAAAATATAATAGTTACTCAGATTCACAAGGCTGGATGTTTTATCTGCTCCTCTGTATATGCTGGAATTTTGAAGAAGTAAGCTTCAGAGACAGTGAAGGAATGGTTGTGCTAGCAAGGTGAGAACAACCACACAACGACCAAAAGATGTATTCTTCTATGTCCTTATCTAAATTTCCAGATATGGCCCATATTAAAGATATATCTTTCCACCTCAAGATTTGCATTAAAGGCATGTGTCTTCCCACCTTAAGATCCAAACCAAAGGGGTGTGTCTTTCAGATTTAGAGGTCTGGACTAAAAGGGATTCTCCCACTTTAAACCAAGCATAAAATCTTTTTCAGGTGTACTTTCTATTTCTGGGTTGTATTTCATTCCAAATGTAGTCAAGTTGACAACCAAGAATAGCCATCACAAGTAACAGGAGATGGGTGAACCTATTCCTCAGAAGATAATATCTAAGCTTCTCAATGTAAAATATATGGTTTGAATACTCCTGCAAGCATTAAGAAAAATAAGTACATAGACTGGAAGGAGGAAAGGACATTAGTTACAGTGTCAGTGGTTAATTCTTCCAATTGTACATGCTGTATGTATTGATGATTTAAGCAAACATTCAGCAGAGCATGTTCCTGCATTGGCAAACTAAATGTGCTCAAGATAGCAGTTATGTAAATTTACGTAAATATTAACCCAATTCTGAGAAAATGCCAAATTATACAGTTATATTCAAGATTATTCTATAGTTAATATAAAGATGCAAAAGAACTAGAGGAATTAAATGATTTCAAAAGAAGAAAGCAAATCAGGGGGAAAAATCCTTCTACCTGATTTCAAGACTGTGCCTCTAATAACCAAGGTTGGATGGTGTTGTCACCAGAACAATGTAAAGAACTGTCCTAGTTAAGGTTCCTATTGCTGTGATGAAAGACCATAATCGAAAGCAACTTTGTGAGGGAAGGGTTTATTTGGCTTTCACTTCCAAATCACTATTCATAATTGAAGGAAATTAGGACAGGAACTCAAACCAGGTAGGAATCTGGAGGCAGGAGCTGATGCAGAAGCCTTGGAGGAGTGTTATTTACTGGTTTCTTTCTTTTTTCCTTTTTTCTTTTTTTCTTTTGTTTAGCCTCCACTCCATAGTTCTTATAGATATATTTTAAGTTTAAATCTACTTACATTAGTTATAATGATTATAAGGGTTTATAATAGTTTATCAACTTGTTGAAGGATTTAGCACATTTAAAACTTCTGCCTACTTGCCCACTCTCTCCCTACTTATTCAATATAGTTCTTGAAGTTCTAGACAGAGCAATCAGACAACAAAAGGAGATCAAGGGGATACAAATTGGAAAAGTAGAAGACAAAATATCACTATTTTGCAGTTGATATGATAGTATCTGCACTATTTGCAGATGATATGATGGTATATTTAAGTGATCCCAAAACTATTAAACCTGATAAACACCTTCAGCAAAGTGGCTGGGTATAAAATTAACTCAAATAAATCAGTAGCCTTTGTCTACACAAGAAAAAAAAGCCGAGAAAGAAATTAGTGAAACGACACCCTTCATAATAGACCCAAATAATATAAAGTACCTCGGTGTGACTTTAACCAAGCAAGTAAAAGATCTGTACAATAAGAACTTCAAACCTCTGAAGAAAGAAAGTGAAGAAGACCTCAGAAGATGGAAAGATCACCCATACTCATGGATTGGCAGGATTACATAGTAAAAATGGCCATTTCACCAAAAAACGATCTACAGATTCAATGCAATCCCCATCAAAATACCAATCCAATTCTTCAGAGAGTTAGGCAAAACAATTTGCAAATTCATCGGAAATAACAAAAAACCCAGGATAGCTAAAACTATTCTCAACAATAAAAGGACTTCAGGGGGAATCACTATCCCTATTACAGAGCAATAGTGATAAAAACTGCATAGTATTGGTACAGAGACAGACAGATAGACCAGGGGAAAAGAATTGAAGACCCAGAAATGATCCCACACATGTATGGTCACTTGATTTTTGAAAAGGAGCCAAAACCATCAAATGGAAAAAAGATAGCATTTTCAGCAAATGGTGCTGGTTCAACTGGAGGTCAACATGTAGAAGAATGCAGATCGATCCATGCTTATCACCCTGTACAAAGCTTAAGTCCAAGTGGATCAAGGACCTCCACGTCAAACCAGATACACTCAAACTAATAGAAGAAAAAAGTGGGGAAGCATCTCGAACACATGGGCACTGGAGAAAATTTCCTGAACAAAACACCAATGGCTTATGCTCTAAGATCAAGAATCGACAAATGGGATCTCATAAAACTACGAAGCTTCTGTAAGGCAAAGGACACTGTTGTTAGGATAAAACGGCAACCAACAGGTTGGGAAAAGATCTTTACCAATCCTACAACTGATAGAGGGCTTATATCCAAAACATACAAAGAACTCAAGAAGTTAGACCGCAGGGAGACAAATAACCCTATTAAAAAATGGGGTTCAGAACTAAACAAAGAATTCACAGCTGAGGAATGCCGAATGGCTGAGAAACACCTAAAGAAATGTTCAACATCTTTAGTCAAAAGGGAAATGCAAATCAAAACAACCCTGAGATTTCACCTCATGCCAGTGAGAATGGCTAAGATCAAAAACTCAGGTGACAGCAAATACTGGCGAGGATGTGGAGAAAGAGGAACACTCCTCCATTGTTGGTGGGACTGCAAACTGGTACAACCATTCTGGAAATCAGTCTGGAGGTTCCTCAGAAAATTGGACATTGAACTACCTGAGGACCCAACTATACCTCTCTTGGGCATATACCCAAAAGATGCCACAACATATAACAAAGACACATGCTCCACTATGTTCATAGCAGCCTTATTTATAATAGCCAGAAGATGGAAAGAACCCAGATGTCCTTCAACAGAGGAATGGATACAGAAAATGTGGTACATCTACACAATGGAATATTACTCAGCTATCAAAAAAATGACTTTATGAAATTCATAGGCAAATGGGTGGAAATGGAATATATCATCCTGAGTGAGGTAACCCAATCACAGAAAAACACACATGGTATGCAGTCACTGATAAGTGGCTATTAGCCCAAATGCTTGAATTACCCTAGATGCACAGAACACATGAAACTCAAGAAGGATTACCAAAATGCGAATGCTTCACTCCTTCTTTAAAAGGGGAACAAGAATACCCTTAGAAGGGAATAGGGAGGCAAAGTTTAGAACAGAGACAGAAGGAACACCCATTCAGAGCCTGCCCCACATGTGGCCCATACATATACAGCCACCCAATTAGACAAGATGGATGAAGCAAAGAAGTGCAGGCTGACAGGAACCGGATGTAGATCTCTCCTGAGAGACACAGCCAGAATACACCAAATACAGAGGCGAATGCCAGCAGCAAACCACTGAACTGAGAACGGGACCCCCGTTGAAGGAATCAGAGAAAGAACTGGAAGAGCTTGAAGGGGCTTGAGACCCTATATGTACAACAATGCCAACCAACCAGGGTTTCCAGGGACTAAGCCACTACCCAAAGACTATACATGGACAGACCCTGGACTCTGACCTCATAGGTAGCAATGAATATCCTAGTAAGATCACCATTGGAAGGGGAAGCCCTTGGTCCTGCTAAGACTGAACCCCCAGTGAACATGATTGTTGGGGGGAGGGTGGTAATGGGGGGAGGCTGGGGAAGGGGAGGGACTAGGGGGATGTTGGCTGGGAACCAGGAAGGGGAATAACAATCAAAATAAGAAATACTCAAGTTAATAAAGATAAAAATAGGAAATATCCAATAAAAATTATACTCTATAAAAAATAAAGTGTCCTCTAACTCAGAAAACCTTCCTTTGGTTAACAAAGTGCTATGTGCCTGTGAACCTTGAAAAATTCACAATGCAGGCCCTGAAGAAGTATGGTGTGCTATGAGAAGTCACACTTTTAATCAGATATATTGTTTCATACACACTGTCATACTATCCAATGATCCAATAAAGAATATCATGGCTGCTAATGGAGAGACAGACCTTCAGCAAGAAGTCCTGCAACTAATCTTCGTAAAAATTAACATATCAATTGCATAAATTATATTAAGTGTTATTTATAATTAAAGTTTCTGTGTATGGTGCTTAATGATTTAAAGGCATTTTGACATTTATAATTGCATTTTTTCTTTTAATTGTCCCTGTGAAATAACTGTTATTTCTCTTTTTTTATGACATACTTAGGTTTTCAGAAATGAACTCAAATCAGAGTGTGCATGTTCAAATAATGATGGTCTACATTCTTCAACCAAGTCAGATATATACATCTCTCATGTGTCTTTGTAGTTATCTGATGCGACTAATGATATCAGTGACATTAGATAGGGAACAAAAGCAAACAACTTCTTTTAAAGATAGTAAGCTGACTTTAAGCTATTCTACCTACAGTCCAATTACCTTAGAAGTGATATACTTATATATATCTAGTGTCCTGGTTACAGTTTTATTACTGTGAAGAGATTCCATGGCTATTGCAACTCTTATCAAGATAAACCTTTAATTGTGGCTGGTTTACAGTTTTAGAAGCTTAATCCCTTATCATCATGGTGGGAAACACAGCAGCATGCAAACAGACATGGTGCTGGAGAAGGTGGTGAGTGTTCTACTCCAGATCAACAGGCATCAGGAAGTGAACAGCTTGAACTTCTGAGGCCACAAAGCCCACCCCTACTAACACATCTCAACAAAGCCACACCAACTCCAACAAGGCCATACCTCCTAATAGTGCTATTCCCTATGGATCCAACATTCAAATACATTAGTCTATGGGGGCCATTCCTATTCAAACCACCATACTCCACTCCCTGGCCCCCATAGACTTGTAGCCATAACATAATGCAGAAATGTATTTAGTCCAACTTCAAAAGTCCCCATAGTCTATAACAATCTCAACACTGTTTAAAAGTCCAAATTCTTTCCTGAAATTCATGCAATCTGTTAACTATAAACCCCAATAAAATAACAAAAGCAAATCACATACATCAAACATATAATGACATAGGATACACATTAGCATTCCAAAATGGAAAAAAGGGAGCATACTGAGGAAGTATTACACCAAAGTACCAAAAAACAGCTGTGCAAACTCTGAACTCTACTTCTTCCTGTCTGATATCAAAGTTTTCTTCAGATCTCTAATCTTTTCAGCACATTTCTCTTGCTTGGGTTGGTTCCATGCACTGTTAGCAGCTTTCCTTTGTAGGTATGCCATGACTCTGGCATCTCCAACACCTTGGAGTCTCCAAGGCAATCTAGGCTTAACCTTCACAGCTTCACTCAATATCCTCTTTAATCCTCTATGCAGAAACACCCTCAGCAGCTTTCCTTAGTCCCTGGGAGAGATTACATAATCCCTTTCTTCTATCCTTGACTCTAAAACCAGAACCATATGACTGAAGTAGCCAAGATCTGCTTCTTGCCGGGCTGTGACATGAACTACTCACTCAATTATATCTTCACCACGTTACTGCCTAAGCTTGGCTATCCTGGAACTTGCTCTGTAGACCAAGCTAGTCTTGAATTTAGAGATCCATAACCCTCTACATGCAAAGTGTTACAATTAAAAGAGTGCACTACACCTGATTCTGAGCTTTTTATTACTTATTTTTCACAAATTGGAAGATTAGCTTGGTGGGATCTTCCCCTGAGGTCACTGATCTTCTTATTTTTAAAATTGGGTTTCTATTTAATTTATTTATCTCCTTTTTTTAATTGGATTTTTTTGTTAATTATAATTTAGTGTGTGGATATGGTTCAATATTTTATTTTTTATTGTATTTTTTAATTCACATTTCAAATGGTATTCCCTTTCCCGGTTTCCCGGACATAAGCTCCCTATCCTATCCCCCTCCCCTTCTTCTAAAGGGTGTTCCTGTTACCATCTATCTCCCATTACACCACCCCCAGATATTCCCCTACACTGGGGGTCCAACCTTGGCAGTGCCCCAACAAAGCCATCCTCTGCTACATATGCAGCTGGAGTCATGGGTAAGTCCATGTATAGTCCTTGGGTAGTGATTTAGTCCCTGGGAGCTCTGGTTGGTTGGCATTGTTATTCATATGGGGTTGCAAGCCCCTTAAGCTCTTTCAATACTTTCTCTAATTCCTCCAACAAGGATCCCATTCTCAATTAACATTGCTAACATTGGCCTCTGTATTTGACATGTCTCTCAGGAGTCAGCTCTATCAGGCTCCTGTCAGCATGCACTTCTTAGCTTCATCAATCTTACCTAGTTTCATTGGCTGTATATATATATGGGCCACATGTGGGGCAGGCTCTAAATGGCCATTCCTTCAGTTTCTGCTCCAAATTTTGCCTCCATATCCCCTCCTATGAATATTTTTGTTCTCCCTTTTAAGAAGGAGTGAAACATCTGCATTTTGCTCATCCTTCTTGAGTTTCATGTGGTCTGTGGATTGTATCTTGGGTAATTTGAGCTTTGTCCAGTTATCAGTGAGTACATACCATGTGTGTTATTTTGTGATTGGATTACTCACTCAGGATGATATTTTCAAGTTAGATCCATTTCTCAATGAATTTCATGAATTCATTGTTTTTGATAGATGAGTAGAGCTCCATTGTGTAAATGTACCACATTTTCTGTCTCCTTTCCTCTGTTGAAGGTCATGCTGGTTCTTTCCAGCTCTGTCTATTACAAATAAGGCTGCTATGAGCATAGTGGAGCATGTGTCTTTGTTGTATGATAGAGCATCATTTGAGGATATGCCCTGGAATAGTATAGCTGTGTTCTCAGGTAGTGCAATGTGCAATGTTCTGAGGAACCTACAGACTGATTTCCAAAGTGGTTTTACCAGTTGTCAATACTACCAACAATGGAGGAGTGTTCCTCTTTCTCCACATTATCACCAGCATCTGTTGTGACCTGAGTTTTTGATCCTAGCAATTCTGACTTGTGTGAGGTAGAATCTCAGAGTTGTTGTAATTTGCATTTCCCTGATGACTAAGGATGTTGCACACCGTTAGGACCTTCTCAGCTTTTCGATATTCCACAGCTGAGAATTCTTTGTTTAACTCTGAACCCTATTTTTAATAGGGTTATTTGGCTCCATGGAGTCTAACTTCTTGAGTTATTTGTATATATTGAATGTAAGATTGGTAAAGATCTTTTCCCAATCTGTTGGTTGCTGTTTTGTCCTTTGCCTTACAGAAAAAAGCTTTGTAGTTTTATGAGGTCCAATTTGTCAATTCTTGATCTTAGAGTATAGGCCATTGGTGTTTTCTTTAAGAAATTTTTGAGTTCTTAAATGTGTTCGAGGCTCTTTCCTGAATTTTCTTCTAATAGTTTGATTGTATCTACTTTTAAGTGGAGGTCCTTGACTCACTTGGACTAAAGCTTTGTACAGGGTGAAAAGAATGGTTTGATTTGCATTCTTATACATCCTGATATCCATTTCCTGAAAGTGCTGTATTTTTTCCATTGAATGGTTTTAGCTCCTTTGTCAAAGATCAAGTGATCATAGGTATATGGGTTGATTTCTGGGTCTTCAATTCAATTCCATTGATCTGCCTGACTGTCTCTGTACAAATACCATACAGTTTTTAATCACTATTACTCTGTAATATTGCTTGAAGTCAGGGAAAGTGTTTGCCACAGGAATTCTTTTATTGTTGAGTATAGGTTTTGCTACCCTGGATTTTTGTTATTTCAAATGAATTTACAAATTGCTCTTTCTAACTCTATAGAAAATTGAGTTGGAATTTTGATAAGGATCGCATTCAATCTGTAGATTTTGTAATGCGTACTTTGACCTCTAGTAAGTTTTATTATATGAATATAGTTGCCCTTGCATTTGGAGCATATATAGTCAGGATTGTGATTTCATCTTGGTGGATTTTTCCTTTGAGGAATATGAAATGTCCTTCCTTATTTTTTGATAACTTTTAGTTGAAAGTTGATTTTATTCAATATTAGAATGGCTGCTTCAGCTTGTTTCTTTGGACCATTTGCTTGGAAAGTTGTTTTCCAGCCTTTTACTCTGAGGTATTGTCTATCATTGTCCCTGAGGGATGTTTCCTGTATGCAGCAAAATGCTGGGCCCCTTTACATATCCAGTCTGTTAGGCTATGTCTTTTTATTGAGGAATTGAGCCCATTGATATTAAGAGCTATTAAGGAATAGTGATTATTGTTTTCTGTTACTCTTGTTGTTAGAGGTGAAATTATGTTTGTATGGCTCTCTTCTTTTGGTTTTGGTGTGAGGAGATTACTTTCTTGCTTCTTCTAGGTTGAGTTTCCCTCCTTGTGTTAGAGTTTTCCATCTATTATCCTTTGTCTGGCTGGTTTTGTGGAAAGATATTGTGCAAATTTGGTTTTGTCATGGAATATCTTGGTTTCGCCATCTATGTTAGTTGAGAGTTTTGCTGGATATAGTAGCCTACATTGGCCTTTGTGTTCTCTTAGGATCTGTTTGACATTTGCCCTAGATTTTCTGGCTTTCATAGTCTCTGGTGAAAAGTGTGGTGTAATTCTGAAAGGTCTGCCTTTATATATTACCTGATCTTTTCCCCTTATTGCTTTTAATATTCTTTATTTGTTTTGTGTGTTTGGTGTTTTGACTATTATGTGATGGGAGGAATTTCTATTCTGGTTCAATCTATTTGGAGTTCTGTATGCTCCATGTATGTTTATGGACATCTATTTCCTTAGGTTAGGGAAGTTTTCTTCCATAATTTTGTTGAAGATATTTACTGGCCCTTTAAATTTGGAGTCTTCACTCTCTTCTATACCTTTTTTCCTTAGGTTTGATCTTCTCATTGTGTCTTGGATTTCCTGGATGTTTTGGGTTAGGAGCTTCTTGAGTTTTGTATCAAGGTGTGTCAATGATGTCTATGGTATTTTCTGCCCTTGAGATTCTCTCTTCTATCTCTTGTATTCTGTTGGTGATGTGTCTGTCTATGTCTCCTGATCTCTTTCCTAGGTTTTTCTATTTCCAGGGTTGTCTCTCTTTGTGCTCTCTTTATTGTTTATATTTCCATTTTTAAATCCTGCATGGTTTTGTTCAGTTCCTTCACCTGTTTGGTTATGTTTTCCTATAATTTTTAAGAGATTTTTGTGGTTACCTGTATAGTCTTGTATTTCTTTAATGGAGTTATTAATGTCCTTCTTAAAGTCCTCTATCTTCACCATGAGATATGATTTTAAATCCAAATCTTGCTTTTCTGATGTGTTTGGATATCCAGTGTTTGCTCTGGTGGCTCTGATGCCAAGTAGTCTTGGTTTCTCTTGCTTAGGTTCCTGTGCTTGCCTTTTGCCCTTAGGTTGTCTCTGTTGTTAACTTGTCTTGCTGTCTCTGACAGTGAACTGACCTTGCTGTAAGCCTGTGTGTCAATACTCCTGTAGACCTGTTTTCTTTCTGCTGGATCTGGGACAGAGAGCTGCTCCTGGGTTTTTGTGTCCAGAAGCCTCCAGTTGTGTTGCTTGGAGCAGACGAGTTGGTCTTGTCTCTCGTCTCTTGTATGTCAGCACTCCGGGAGACTGGTTTTCAGCTCTGGGCTCAGGCAGAAACCAGAAGGTTCCTGCCACTGACTGCTCCTAAGTTCCTGTATCCAGAGATCACTAGGCAGGTCCCTCTTGGGCCAGGAATCTGAGCAGTTAGTGGTGGTCTCCCCTAAGCTCTCAGGATTGTCTGCACTTCTGAGAGTCCAGCTCTCTTTCCCAGGGCATTTGGCTACAGAGAGCTGTGGCACAGGTTCAGTTAGCTTACTTCTTTTTAGTATGGATCTTTATAAGAGTGAACACTAATAGTCCCATGCTAGAGTCAATACTAGGCTATTTTGAGCTTTCTTCTGCCAATGAAATTAATCCAACACTCTTCACTTTGGCCTCAGGCAGACTCTTGGACAAGGGCAAAAAGCAGATACATTCATAGTCAAAATATCACAAAGTAAAAAGGCTCTAAGCCACACTGTAAAATTACTTCTCTCTAAAACCTATTGAGTTGGGCTCCCATTGTTTAAATCACCCTCAGTACTACTGTATTTCATGCTCCTATTAGGATGGCTCATTAAGCTCCACTTAAAATGTTAAACTGCCTTTCATTTTTTTTCATCCTTGTCAGTGGTGGTTTGAGCTGTTGAGTATATAGTGAACATTTTTTCTTTGTATTTCTTTTATTGGATTTTTTAATTTACATTTTAAATATTACCCCCTCTCCATATCAATTAACTTAAAAAAAACTACACACAGACATGTCTATATGCCAATCCAATGTAAGCAATACCTTATTGAGACTCTCTTCCGACATGATTCTATAATGTGTCAAGTTGACATCACTAATCATCACATCACTGGAAAGATGAGTGAATGGCTAAACATGCACTATTCTTTTTTAATGCATTTTTATTTACATTTTACATGTTATGTCATTTCCAGATTTTCCTCCAGAAACCTGCTATCCCATCCTCCCTACCCACCCTGCTTATATGAAAGTGCTCCCTCTCCTACCCATCCACTCCCTGCCACCTTCCCACCCTGACATTACCCTATACTGAGGCATCTAGGAATCAAAGAACCAAGGGCCTATCCTCCCATTGTTGCCTAAAAAGGCCATCCTCTGCTAAACAAGCAGCTGGAGCCATAGGTTCATCTCTGTGTACTCTTCAATTGTACTCCTTCAGCTACTTCAATCCTTTCTCTAACTCCTACAATGGGGACCCTGTTCTCAGTTCAATGGTTGGCTGCAAGCATCCACATCTGTACTTGTCAAGCTCTGGCAGAGCCTCTCCTGAGACAGCTATATCAGACTCCTGTCAGCATGTACTTCCTGGCATCTACAATATTGTCTGGGTTTGCCCCAGTTGAGGCAGTCTTGATGAACTTTCCTTCAGTCTCTGCTCCATATGTTGCCTCCATGTGAATATTTTTGCTCCCCCTTCTAAGAAGGCCTGAAGCATCCACACTTTGGTCTTCCTTATTCTTGAGCTTCATGTGGTCTGTAAATTATATCTTGAGTATTCTGAGCTACCTAATCTGAAGTCCACATTCTTCCAAACAAAAGTGTGCTCCAGCCTCTGATAGCAATACCCAGGCCCCTGATACTACCTTCTATTTTAGTTATGGTTTTATTGCTCTGAAGAGACACCATGATGATGGCAATTCTTATAAAGGAAATTGTTATGGTGTCAAAATCCAAGAGTTAACACTGAGATTCTACAGGATAAAAATTTTATTAACTGATGGATCACACTTACAGTCTCTCTAGTAGGAGAAACTGAAGCAGCCACAATACCCAGTTGCGCAGACAATTTATAGGGGATATAGAGTTGTTGGGTTCAACCATAGGTTTGCCAATTGGAACAGACAGCAAATTGACAAAACCCACAAAAATCAGAACTGCTCATTTACAAAAGAGATCTTCTAAGGGTCAGCTGATTGAAATAGGCAGTGCATTTGCAATTTTAAGATTGTGACACCTCTGGTGTTATTTGTGAATATCATTGTGACAAATTTTGCACTCCCAGGCTTTACAATCCCTAAAGTTACAACCACTAAGACAAATGGTTTATCTCTTGCTTTACTTGGGAAGATTTAATTAATTGTCCCTTGAGAAAAAGTTCAATACCCTTTACCAAATATGTGTGTCAGGCCACATTCAAGTAAGAAATTAAACTGTTTCAGAAAACACTGGGGCTTGCTTACAGTTTTAGAAGTTTAGTCCATTAGCATCATGGTGGAAAAACCTGGCAGGCAGACATGGTGCTGGAGAAGGAGCTGAGAGGTCTACATCTAGATGAGCAGGCAGCAGAAAATGAATCTTTGAGACCTCAAAGCCCACCACCTAGTGACCTCTCCTCAAACAAGGCCACACTTCCTAATAGTGTCAACCCCTATGGACCAAGCACTCAAGTACATGAACCTGTGGGGATCATTCCTACTCAAACCATGACAGGATAGTATAAGAAAATAATCAAGGAATCCCCATTCACTCAGTTGCCAGGTAAAGTATTGGTTCTCTATATTTCCTATGGATGTGCTGCTGAACACTATGGATTACAAACTGTATGTATAACAAGGATAAATGGGAGAATATTTACAAATACACACATACAATGAATAGAAACTAGCTCCTGACACTCAACACTAGGTGAGATATTTCTTTCCTGGGAAGCATTTTTTGAAATGGGAAAGTTTTTCATCTTTTCTAGGTATGTAGATTCCTTAAAAGATTAGAATCATGCTCAAAATGTGTTTATTCCTTTAAATTTTATTAATGTAAAAAGATATTTTCCATTCTGCTGTGACTTTGAACTATAGGATATTTACAGAAATTATTCATCACAAAATACTCCTGGGATATTGTCACCCAATTTACATAAGTGAATTCAAAAGAAGTTAATGTTTTTGTGTGTTTTTATTGAGACAATGTTATATGTAGTTCAGATGAACTTAAATATGTAGCTAAAGATAACTGAATCTCTTATCCTATTGCTACTGCCTCTCATGCAGGTGTATGTCACTGAATAACTTAGACGTTAATATTTGAAGAGGGCAAAATTGACATGGTATCTGTAATTCTGACTCAGATCTGAGTACATTGGATGACAAAGCTGAGTTTCTTCTAGCATGGCATCATTTTCCAATTGGTTTTGAAGGATATGATCACCTGTCTTTTATGTCTTTTAGCACAAGCAATCAGCAAGCATTGAGTTTAGGGAAAATAGGAATACTCTTTGATGTCCCTCTTCTGTCATCTATATGGAAATGGAAGGAGATTTATATTGTTTATGGAAATGTTCTCATAGATGCAACAGCTGCAAAAAAAGTATCATACTGTTTTTAGGATGGAAGTACAGATCAACAAAGAAAATTAAGAATTTAGAAGAAAGTTTCTGTATCTATGGCCAACTGAGCTTTGGAAGAGTCACAAGACTCTCTTCAACAAAGTGTTTTAGCCATCTAAACAGGTTCAACTCTGCAGCCCCAAACAAAACAATACATCTGTATTCTACTTAATAACATAAATAAAATTACCCCAAAATGAATCCAGTCTTGACTTCACTTAAGCCTGAATTTTCTCAACACACAGAGACTGGACAACAAATGATAACAGCTAACCTTCTTTTGATTTAACCATTTTTCTCATTTCCTCTGGTCACCCAGAGAGGAATTCTTCACCCCTATTCAGCAGGAAGCAATTGTCAAAAGACCATCATCTCAGTCCCTTAAATTGGAGTGGATGGTTTTAGCTATAGAGATGATTATAATAGTTACGGTCTTGAACAGAGAGGAAACTAAATATGGAACATAGACCTGGCGATTTATAGTGTTCCTTTTCTCTATCCTTTCTTTCTTAGATAAAAGGAAAGTAATTGAGAAGACAAAGAGTTATGGAAGTATACAGAAATAATAGAATCAAAGAAAGGATAGATTATTAAATCTACTCTTCAACTTAGAGCTATTGATGTTCTTAAATAAGGTCATTTTGTTTACATTGATATAGATTATTATACATTGATACAGGTTTAATGTTTTCATTGGTATAAATCTTTGTATATTGATACAAATTTTAACATTAATTTTGTTACAACATAATGTATATATGTTTCAACTCTTGAATAGCAATTATGCTTATGCAACTCATTTTAAAATAGAAGGCTTAGTCCCAGACCTTTTAATACCTGCCTACAATTGTAAACTGTTTAGAATGGTTGAGAAATTCAAGCTAATGGTCTAGTAATCAAACTCATGGTCATGTCAGACATTAATCTGGATTATCTCATCAATATATATCCTTGGTTAAACAGATAATAAATAGCTAAAAACAAGCAATATTTGCTTGTTCAGATATGCTATGAATAGATTGATGGTCTTCAAAACCACAGAGACTCACAGAATATAGAATTTAAAGATGTTTTTATTGATTTAAGGCTTTTTTGACATTGAAACATTGAAACATGTCAGCTCCTGGCAGCACCCTCTTCAACTTTGAAGATGATGAGCATCAAAGGACCTCCAATTGGAAATGGTTTCATTTGTGGCAAGCTAGCTAAAGACAATTAAAATGCCCTAACTTCATCTGCAAACAGAATGCTGTCCAGAAAGGACAAATGGACACAGAGAAATCTACTACCAAGCTCTTCCAAGACAGAGTAACAAGTCCTTCACAATTACTGCTTCACAAAATGTCTGTCAGATACTCTGGGCCAGCAGGCTGAAGGTAATTCTCCAGTGTTTCAGAATAACTAAGTAGCTGTCCAGGCAACAAACTGTCAGTCATTTCTATACTTTTGGAAGTACTTGACTTGAACTTACTGTATAATCAGATAATATTTTTCCTTCTCAAGTCTATGATGGGAATGAAGATTAGATAATCATAATCTTACTATAATATAAGGTATTTAAGATTTAAGATGATTTTCTAGGTTTATAATGCAAGTTTGGATAAAAATTATTTAGATACAGAACTCTGAATTCACCAAGATGGGATAAATGATAGAATATTTTATTTAAGTTTCCAAATATGAATGGAGAATATAAATTTCACCTAATAGTTTTCATAATTGTTCATAATTGTAATTATTTTGTTCAATTTATATTTGAAAGAAAAACAGCTTTTATTGGACTTAAAAGGAAAATTATAGGGAGACTAACTTATGTCTGTATAATGTGGCACCTATCAATAAGAAATCTGATGTTCTGTGACTTAGGCATGAAATGAAAGGTGAAATATCCAGGAGGAGAGCCAGGTACAGGAGATTTACCTGGGACAGTGAGATGAGACAGACTCATAGTATCTGGACATGTAGGTACCAACTACATTGCAGAATGTAGATTAGAATAAAGAAGTTATTTAAAATTATGAGTTAGTCTGAGAAGAGCCTAATTATATGGCCAAGGTATTTGTAAATTTATTTTAAACTGAGTCTTCTTTCTGGGAACTTGGGGCTGGGAAAAGAACAAGATACCTTTAATAATTTTTATAGGCCAGTCCTTATACCCTTCCTGGTCTGTCCTCTGATAGTTCCTCATCCCATTCCACCTACCCCATCTCCAAGAGGATGTCCCGACACCCACCCCACCCCACCCCTGCTCCACCCCCACCCACACCTATCCTGTCAGTCCTCCCCACTCTCTGGGGCCTCAAGTCTCTTGAGGGTTAAGTGCATCATCTCTCACTGAGGCCAGACTAGGCTGTCCTCTGCAGTATATGGGTCAGGGGCCTCAAACCATCTTGTTTACACTGCCTGGTTGGTGGCTTAGTGTCAGGAAGGTATTCTGCAAGCTACAGAAAGAGAAACCTAGACACAAAACCCTCAACCTATAATCTATCCTGCCTAAAATGTTATGGGGCAATAATGGCTCAGAACTTTTTGGAGTGGCCAACTAATATTTAATTTAGCTTGAAGCCCACTCCATGAAAGAGATCCTATGCTTGATACTGCTTGAATCACCAAGAACCAAGTTTGAAGTCTTTTCCAGTTGTCATCAGGGAGACTTCCTCTAGCAGAAGATAGGAGCAGATACAGAGATCCAGCCAGATGTTATGTGGAAAGAAAGTCTAAATTCAAGGTCACCTTCTAGTCCCTCTCCTTGGAGTTGTAGGAATCTCACTGAAGAGCAGGCAGAAAAATTATAGGAGTCAAAGAGGATGGAGGACTTGGAGCATTGACCCAACTAAGCAGGGCTTATATGGGCTCACAGAGACTGAAACAGCAACTACGAAGCCCGTAGTGATCTGCATCAAGCCCCCTGCATATATGTTGTAGCTGTAGCCTGATAGTTTTGTGGGACTTCTAACTGTGGGAAGTGGTATTTCTTTTACTTCTTTGCCTGCTCTTGGGGTGTGTTTCTTTCTGTTGTGTTGCCTTGTCTGGCCTTGGTGTGAGGGCTTTTGCCTTATTGCATTTTGTTTTGACATTTTTGATTATTGTCTTTTAAGACCTGCTCTAGAAAAGTGTGGTCAGGATGAATTGTATGAAAGAAGATTCTGTTTTCAATCAATAAATAAAGAAACAAACAAACAAATAGTGGGGTTATGTACTCAGTCTATGAATTCCCATGCTAATATCTTCTAAAATAGCCTCACATTCATGACCAGAAACAGTGTTTTTCAATCTCCCCGAACATCCTATGATCTTCCTAACGTTACACACAAAAGTGGTGATTACAAGACTGAAGGTAGCTGTTCTATATTATTCCCTAAAGAAAATTAGGGTTGGGTTCCTTCCTTTGGCCTTATTTTCTACTTAATTTCATATTAGCCTATGAGCCTGTCTTTCATAGGCAAATGTTAGGTAAAAGCAAAGAACCAGGCTGGACAGATGGCTCAGCAATTAAGAGCGTTTTCTGCTTTTGCAGAGGACTAGAGTTTGGTTCTATCACACAGGTGATGGCACCTAAATATCTGGTTCTGGAAGTTCCAGGGACTCAATTCTGATCTCTCTTCTGGCTACCATGGGCACTGTTCACACATGGTGCACACACCTGCATCAAAACACTTGTACACTAAAATAATAAATAAATAAATTGTTATTTCAATATACCAAATTGTGCTTACTTCAGCAACACATATACTAAATTTGGGACAATATAGTAGTTTAGCATGGCCCGGGAGCAAAGATGACAAAGTCGTGAAGCATTCCATATTTTTAAGGACACTTTATATTCATCACAGAAAAGTATCCACCAAGATGAGGTCTCACTTCTAAACATTTATCCCCTAAATGCAAGTGTACCCACATTCATCAAAGAAACATAATTAAAACTTAAATCACACACTGAAACCCACATATAAATAATGAGAGAGTCCTCCTTTATACAATTAATAAATGGGCTAAGGAAAAAGTTATGGAAAAAACACCCTTGACAATAGCCAGAAATAATAGAAAATATTTTGGTGTGACTCTAACCAAACAAGTGACAAGAACTTCAAGTCTCTGAAGAAAGAAATTGAGGAAAATATCAGAAGATAGAAAGATCTTCCATGCTCACGGATCAGTAGGCTTAACTTAGGGGAAATGACCATCTTACCAAAAGCAATCTGCAGATTCAATGAAATTCCCATCAAAATTGCAGCATAATTTTTACAGAACTTGAAAGAGCAATTCTCAACTTCAAATGGAAAAGGAAAAAACTCAGGATAACTAAGATAATCCTGTACAAAATACGAACTTCTGGAGGTTTGACATCCCTGACTTCAGACTATACTACACAGCAATAGTAATAAAAATTGCATGGTATTGGCAGAAAAACAGATAGATCAATGGAACAGAATCAAAGACCCAAAAATAAACACACAGACCTGTGGACATTTGATATTTGACAAAGAATCCTAAACCATTCAATGGAAAAACAAAAGCATCATTGTCAAATGGTGCTGGTCTAACTAGCTGTCTGCATGTAGAAGAATTCAAGTAGATCCATATCTATCGCCCTGCACAAAAATCAAGTCCAAGTGAATAAAGACCTCAACATAAAACTAGACACAATAAATCTAATAGAAGAGAAAGTAGGGAATGGCCTTGAATGCACTGGTACAGGAGACAACTTCCTTGAACAGAATACCAATAGCTCAGGCACTAAGGTCTACAATTGATAAATGAGACCCCATGAAACTCAAAAGCTCCTGTAAGGCAAAAGATACCATCAATAGGATAAAACAGCAACCTGTATATTTGGAAAATATCTTGACTAGCCTTACATTCAACAGAGGAATGATATACAAAGTTTTAAAGAACTCAAGTTAGACATGAGCAAACCAAATACCCAGAGGTACATGCTGATAGCAGCCTGATATAGCTGTCTCCTGAGAGGCTCTGCCAGAACCTGACAAATACAGAGGTGAGTACTCACAGCTAATCAATGAACTAAGAACAGGTCCCCAATGGAGGAGTTAGAGAAAGGACTGAGGTAGCTGATGAGGTTTGCAACCCCATAAGAACAACACTATCAACCAATCAGACCCATCAGAGCTCCCGGGGACTAAACCACCAACCAAAGAGTACACATGGAGGGACCCATGGCTCCAGTTGCATAAGTAGCAGAGTATGGCCTTGTCTGGAATGGAAGGAGAGGTCCTTGGTTTTGTCAAGGCCAGATGCCCCATTGTAGGGAAATGACAGGGCAAGTAGGTGGGAGACAGTGGGGAGGTAGGTGGAGATCACCCTCATGGAGGCAGGGGGTGGGGGAGTGGGTTTGGTGGTTTCTGGAGGGGAAACCAGGAAGGGAGATAGCAGTTGAAATGTAGATAGAGAAAATATCCAATAAAAAAGTGAAGGAAAAATGGGCTACAGAGCTAAACAGAGAGTTCTCAACACATGTATTTTGAATGCCAAGAAATACAAAGAAATGTTTAATGTTTTCAATCATCAGGGAAATGCATTCTAAAGCTGTAACTAAATAATCATAAGAGGTAAATCAAGATAGGGAACTGGGTAGGAGAGTGGATGAGAAGAATGGAGATAATGATCGGGTTTAGGCAGGAGAAGGCTGGGAGTGAGAATGGAAATTGCTTGGGGACATCTCTGGAACTAGCTGGAGGCCTGGAAGATATGGATGTCTAAGGGGGTGAACCTAACTGAGATTCCAACCAGAAGGGGATATATAGAGACTGAAGTCACCACCTCCTATAGCCAGGCAAGATGTCCAAAGGAGGGAGGGGAACATCAATCCACCCACAAAATCTTCAACCCATAATTTGTCTTGCTTACAAGATATGCAGGGATACAGAAGAGACAGACACTGGGGGAACAGCCAACCAGCAACTGCCCCAACCTGAGACATATCCCACTGGAGAGTGCCAAGCCCTGGCATTATTAATGATTTTCTGCTATACTTGCAGACAGGAACCTAGCATAACTGTCTCCTGAGAGGCTTTATCCAGTAGTGGTTAGAGGCATATGTGGAAAGCCACAACCAAACAGCAGGAGGAGCTTGGGGAGTTTCATGGAAGAGACAGGATAAAATTGAGCAAGGTAGAAGAGTCAAGAACACCACAAGACCTACAGAGTCAACTAACCTGGGCTTATGGGGACTCACAAAGACTGAGCCACCAACAAGATAGCATACAAGGGTCCCTGTGGGTGTCCTAACAAGTGGAGCAAGGGCTGTTTCCAGCTTTCTCTGTTCCCTGCCATTGGATCCCTTTCTCCTACCTGTACTGCCTGGTTGGGCCTCAGTGGGAGAGAATGTGCCTAATTCTGCTGTGTCCAGATGTCCCAGGGTAGGGTGGTACCCATGTGCCCCACTTCTCTGGGAGAAGGGAGAGGGAAATGTGTGAAAGGATTTGTAAGGAAGGGACAGGGAAGAGAGGATGGAGGGTGTGCTGTGATCAGTATATAAAGTGAATAAAAAAATGTTGAAAAAAAACACAACTGAAGAGATCAAGTGATTATAAAAAATTATAACCACTGAATAATAAAACCCTAATATGTTTTCAAATGCTAAACTATTGACTCTTTGCACATTAAAAGTGACATTTTGTCACACCAAAAGTACATTAACATTAATAATCAAACAGCTATAAATTAAGATCTGATTTTACTATGGATCCTCTAATTTCAAACTAATTTATAACTCTGAGCATTACTAGAATCCAAAATCCTTCCTCTTTATCACCAAGCACAAAGTAAACAAACAGCACAATTACTCATACCAGAATCCAATGGTCTTTCTCTCCTGTCTCAAACTTTCAGGGTAAAAAAAAGGGGGGGAGGGATGCATTTATGACTGTGATGTAAGCAAAAGTGAAAAAGAATTTTAAACCTTATGTTTTAGCATCAAAGTTAGAAAGTGATTAGTCATCATTTGTCATCATCTTTCTAACAAAGATCATTGAGGGCAGCTGCTTGAACTTTATCTGCTGCTAATTTTTAATTTGTTCCTGCCAAGTAGTTATACAGTCAACAATGTTCAGCAAACACCCACACTGAGTAAACTACCTTAGAAATAATAAAGGGACAAAATAACTAAAGACATTGTTTCTTTATTGGATTATGCACAGTTCAATAGAATGGAGATAACATAATAAGAGCTTACACATTCCTGTAATCAAACTCATCAAGTGAGGTTAACCTGCAATAGAATCAGCCATTAATAAAAACTGACCTAATAGCACTCAGTCATTCCTTTCTCATTTATAGTTTATTAAAGATGCATGTATCTTAAAAACAAACCCACTGAATTAAAAAAGAAAAAAGAAAAACAACTAAAGTTCTGTCTCTCACAAGTTCTTAAAAGTGAAAAAGTAAGTGACTTTCTTACCTGGTTTCTTCCTGTGTTCTACAAGAATTGTCATGTTCCCAAATAGAAATTGAATGAGATAGTGCAAATGAAAAGTATCACAAAATATTCATGTGTGTGTTTAGTACTGAGTACAAGCCAGGTTGATACTAGTACCCATCAAGTATTTATTAGGGATTTAATGATATAATTCATAACAGTCAATATATTCCAGTAATGCTGAAATGAATCATTTGCCAAAAAGTTTTGCCATGGTAATGTTTAAAGCAGAAGTAATGTCTACCTTCAGGGTGTCATGATTTGTAAGCTAATTATGAATCCTGCCAAATTTCTCAAGTTTTGAGAATAAGAATGATTTGCTATTGGAAGGACAAATGAAAGAACAGCCTTAAATTGGACTTTTCAAGGAGCAGAATTAGCCTCCACTGTTCATACTAAAAATATAGAGAAACCTTTTTGCCACTAATACAAAATCTCTCACAACGGATAATGTCTACAAGTTGGAAAATTGTTGCTGGAGTTTAAACCGTTCAACAACGACTACGCCTTGTGATAAAGTGCTTAAGCAGAGAATAGGAAACCATATTGAACTAAAAGTTCAATTGTCATATAATAGCCTTGAGGGCTTCAGTGCCAAACAGTTCATCCCTGTAGGAGCAAAGGATGATTTGAAAACCTAAAAGATACTTCTTACCTAAAAAACAATAAAAAGGACTTCTTACATGGCGTGCATTAAGACTGCCTTTTCTTGTTGGCTTTCATTCATGTAACATTACTTGAAAAGCGAACACAACACCCACACACATGCACACACACACACACACACACACACACACAAATACAAATAAACAAACCCCTCAATAGGCTTCACAAATTTTGAAGCAGAATGTATGTCAACATAGAAAGTTATGTCAGGATAGTTTTCTAACATACATTTTGCTTATATATCATCTCGGACCTATCAAAACTACTCATCAAAAACTTTAGCAAAACAATCAGAATATTTTAACCATACTCCCAGATATGTTTAAAATTAGGCTATTTTACAAAAGTTTGTTAAATGAGTATGAAAATTGACTAACTTTTCCCTATACATTGCTTAGAGGTACCTTGCTAGACTTACACACATTTTAGCTCATTTCATTTTTGTATCTACCCTGTACCTGAGCTCTCTAGTAAGCCACACTGTTAAAATGTAGAGCAAACAAGTAAACAATAATTCGCCCAAATTCATGAATGAGAATTCAGTGTCTTCATTTGTATGTAATAATGATAACAAATAGGTTAGCAGTGCTTTGGTACTTAACACATGATCTCACATATTTTTTTTTATTTATGAGCCTGAAAAACATTAAATTTAGTCATCCCTTTAAATTTTTACAAATGAGACCACTTTAAGAAGTGTCAAATATTTTCTCAAGGTCAGAATATGTTCTCATTTTCTTTCCATCCTGACTTCAAATTTTTCATTCAATCCTCTTGTTCCATAATCCTATGGAATTACAAAGCCCTCTTATATACATATATAGATATAGGCTTGAACTACTTTGTTTTGCAGTGCTGGAGATTGAGACTAGGCCTCATGCATGCTAGGCAAGTACTCTACAACTGAGTTACATTCCCAGCCCTTATTTTGGCTCATTTAATCTATATGTAAGCATTATTAATGCCTTCACTTTAAAGATGGAGAAGCTGAGAACTAAGAGTAAATTATTTGCAGAGCAATCAAATGTCAAAGCTGGAATTGGGATTCAGGTATCTTGATTCAAAAGACTGGTTCTAACCCTTGGAGACACACCCTTCATGGGAAAAATTAATTTGAAATGATATTCTTCAAAAAATGAGACTAAATAATTTGTAATTAGAAACATCCTTATAAGGTGAGAGGAAAAAATTTTCAATAGAAATCCACTTTGGGTAGGAGTTGTGATAAGCACTGCAGAGAATACAGTCAGTTGTCAGCTGCCTCCTTGTTCTCCAAGGAGCTTGTAACACAGCTGAGAACAGATTTGCTTACCTGAAAACAGAATAATGTTATGCCTACCCAATATCTAAATGTAAAGGAGTGCTCAAGTGGGGAAAATAGACCAAACAAAACCAACTGTATGTAGCAAACTCCTATTGTAGCTTAAGAAAATAAAAGCAAAATTTGTGGGGATAATTTTGGGGTAAATATCCTATCCATATAAAATTTAAAAGCATATTTTATAATAGTTTACCACTGACTCTCATCACTCACTTTTAATGGATATTTTACTTTGTATTTTAGAACAATATTGGAAACAGTTGAGAAAATATGTAAAACATAGATGATATCTTTGAAAAAATCCAATTTTTAAAATATATATGATTACTTGAGAATGAAGACACAGCCCACTGAATAGGAAAAATCATTTCTACCTACAACATGTCTGACAGTAGATTAATGTTCTGCATTAATCCTATAAAATATTATTTAGCTATTAAGAAAAATTAATGCTCACAGGTAAGTGAATAGACCTGGAAACAATCATGCTGAGTGAGATTATCCAGATCCAGAAAGACAAAAATCACATTTTTTTCACTTCTTTGTGGCTGTCAACTTTGAATCTTCAGACATGTGTATTTCATTTGAAATGGCTATAAAGGTCAGAAAATTAATACTAGGCCATTGTGGAAGATTTAGAATGGGAAGACAGAACACAGTGACAAACAGTGTCAGATAATGAAATAGAAAATATTAAATGGTATGCAAGTGACAATGCAAAACAAGGAAAGAAATATTGGGAAATATATTTAATACTTTCTGAAAAGTCATAAAAAAACACTACTCCAGACCTTCCAAAATATAAACATGTATAAATATAAAGATTTTAAATGGATTACCTTAAAACATGGCAACAATATCCCTACAAGATACTATACTAACAAGAAGCTCAATGTTAGGAATGGAGTTGTTGACCAGTTGGGTCCCATGGATTCCCAAATATTTCAGGATGGTGTCATTTTTATTGGTTAGCCTTCAGAACTTGATAGTAAGACCCTATTGCTGAAATTATCATATACTTGAGCCACGCGACATGGATAATTTAAGCTATTATTGATGTGGAAGCTTCATCCCTACTGTCTAGCTGTCGTAGTGCTGAAAAGTGCTATGCATGCAATCAAGGGTCAAAAGTAAACATCAGTTCTATCCAGCTATGAATCCTGTGAGCTGCCTGCCAAGATATTACCACTGGTAAAACAGAGACATGAAATGTCATGGGGAATAGCTGACCACATTTTTATTGGTTTTAAAGCTGCTCCTTGTGAAAAAGCCCATACCTGACCCACTTACCAGAGGTAAGAATTTGTAGTTAGATAGATCATGGTCCTCAAGTGAGAACATTTTGCTATTACTGTGCTAATAGGTCATAGCATTTAACTGATTCCTAAGTCTTTCTTATAATACCCATAGACTGATCGATGCATTTCTCAAATTTCATCAGAGAGGCTACCTTTTAAATTAGATTGTCACTAACACAGAGACTCAAAACTGTCCATTGTGCAGAGAATAAGTGACTGCTGAATGCTCAGTTTTAAGTGGAATATCTATATCACAACTCTTTCTCCCAAGGCACAGAGGTCGTTATGGAAGAGGGGGAAGAAAGTGTGTAAGTGCCTGATGTGGTGCATGACCACAAGGAAGCTGTTTTCCTGACAAATGGAAACTGGAAACATGAACTCACAGTGGTTCTGGCATCATTCATACAATCTGAGCAAGCTCAAGCAAAACAAAACTCCAATGTGGAATAGGTAGGTGGGCATGATATTTCATTAATAGATAAAGAGCTATTTCTAATTGATAGTTATTAGGAGAGAGTGAGTTAGTTTTCTTTAAGATCCAACAAGCTCCAGTGAATGGCCACACAAGAGTACATAGGGGGCACTAATTGGACTTGACTGCTTTAAGAAAAAAATGAATAAAGATATAAAATTAAGTAGGTATAGAATAGGATGTGGATTGAAGAGATTGGGGAGATGATGAATATAATCAAAATACAATATGTAAAATTCTCATATATTTAATAACATTTTAAAATATCTGACATCTCTCATAAACACCCAATTTTTTTAAATGTGTGAAAAATCATCTAAAGAAATTGAAGAAAAAAGTGATTGACAGATACAACAATGTCTTACATAAATGCTAAATGTCTACATTACTTTTGGGTACATAATAAACAGTGTCAGTTGAAACCAATATTTGTATTCCCTCTCCTTCTAGAAAAAGGTATCAGCACCCCCCCCATTTCCTAGGATATTCTGGAGTTTAAAAAACCATGATAAATCTACTCCATCAACAAAATAAAGGTACAGTGGTAGTTAGATTACTGACCATAATCAGCAAACACTACACTAATTACTTATGTTGTGTTAATTGTGCTTTGGGTTAATTATAGTTGATGTAAAGAAATAGCAATATATTTAGACAACATTTATATCATACTAAGGCAAATATAGAGAATCATACTTGGCCTTGTAAATCCACTTTAATGAATAGAAGCTTGTAGAAAGAATTTCATTGTTATGATATAATAGTTTGCCCAACTTTTGTAACAAAGGAAATTTTTCATATAAAATTTATTACATTTAAAAAACACTTAGCATTATACTAGCATATAAATGTGAAAAATAGGACTTAATATTTAATATTTCAGCTCATAATTATTGAGAATAATAAATAACGTGTCAAGCATTATAAAGATACTAGTTTCTTTTTTCTAGTTTTTTCTATTAAAACTTATTATTTATATATTTTTACACTCCAGATTTTATTCCCCCCAAGGTCCACACCCAGAGAGTTCCACATCCCATACCTCCTCCCCACCCACCCAGCTATTCCCCCTGGACCCTTGTCTCCACAAGGATGTCCCCAGCCTATCCACCCCACCAGGTGGGTTCTTCCTGGGGTCTTCAGTCTCTTGAGGATTAGGTGCATCTTCTTTGACTGAACTCAGACCCGGGAGTCCTCTGCTCCAGATGTGTTGGAGGCCACATCTTAGATGCTGCCTGGTTGGTGATCCAGTGTCTATGAGATCTCAGGGATCCAGGTTAATTGAGACAGCTGCTCCTCCTACAGGGTTGCCTTCCTCCTTAGCTTCCTCCAGCTTTTCCCTAATTCAACCAGAGGGGTCAGCAGCTTCTGCTCATTGGTTCGGTGCACATATCTGCATCTGACTCTTTCAGCTGCTTGATGGGTCTTTTGGAGAGCAGTCATGGTGGGGCCCTTTTGGTGAACACCCCATAACTTCAGTAATGGTGTCAGGTCTTAGGGCCTCCCCAAGAGCTGGATCCCACTTTGGGCCTGTCGCTGGACCTTCTGTTCCTCGGGCTTTTCTCAATTTCCATCCCTGCATTTCTTTCAGACAGGAAGAATTATGGGTCAGAGCTTTGCCTGTGGGGTAGCAACCCCATCCCTCACTTGATGTTCTGTCCTTCTGCTGGAGGTAGATTCAATAAGTTCCCCCTCCCCACTGTAGGGCCTTTCATCTACCCCTCCCCACCTGGGTCCTGAGAGTCTCTCACTTCTCAGGTCTCTGGTACATTCTAGAGGGTCCTCCCAACCTCTTCCCTTCCAAGGTCACTTGTTTTTATTCTTTTTGCTGCTCTCATTTCTTAGAGCAGAACATGTGGAATTAAAGGACAGCAACTAACACTTTAGAGAAATTAGAGAAGTGTGGAAAGCATATTGAAGCTTTAGTGGAAAATAACCATATGGAAAGGTAGACGACAGGAAAAAATAAACTCTGGAACTACATTAGACTTTTCACCTATAAAGATACAATTTGGTTCCAGAGAAAGTGACCAAAAAGGTAAAATGTCTTCTTCAAGCGGATAAGTCATCTTTGTTAATATGTTAAAAGAAAAAAAGTCTACATGCACAGAATTTTGAGCCTGCCTCTCAAATCTTTTCATATTAATAAAAAAATCTAATATGTATAAAAATTGAAGAGTAATGTAATGCAAATCTTAACATTATCTTTAACAAAAGACAACCTGGAATGGGTCAGAAGTTTGATTTTTGTTTTCATTAAATGATAAGTAGGAACTGGTATTCCTCCGGGCTACAGTTTTACTAGTAAGGGAATGCACAGATCTCTCAAAGCAGAGATCTTCTTGCCTTATCAGGGTTACTCACATTCCCACACTGTTCCAAAGCCAGGAAGCAACATACCCAAGACAAGAAACAGTGTTGAGCAAGGGACATGGTTTCAGGATCCCTTTCTTGTGCAGTCACCTATTTCTGTATATACCATTAAATCAATAGCATCCCTTCACAAAGCATGTGTCAGAAATCTTCACAGACTCTCAAACTGACTATAGTTGCTCTTCAGCAGCTCTGATCTACCTGATGATGTCAGACATATTCATTAAACCATTTCTAATTGACCTGATATTGCTCCTGTTGCTAAAACAAATGATCCAGTGATTGAAGTGAATATATTATGCATGACTGCTTTTTCTGCCCCTTCTATACTGTTCCTGATGCCCTGTTACTGAGAATAATATAAACCCAAACAAACAGTTTGGATGATATTCCCTGTGGTTTCAGAAGCTATTTAAGAGGGGTGATCTAAGGAACACATGGCAAGGTGACAGTATATTACTTTAGGAGTGAAGAAAACCTCTAGGAATCTATATTTTACTTCTAAAGATTAAAGTTGCAAGTGACCTTCAAGAAAACAAAATAGTTCAAGAAAATGGATTGTTTGTCGAATGTCATTGTTTTAATTCTATTGCAATGAAAATAGCAAATAACCTTAATTTTAAAAGTGTTTTCCACTCACATATTCATGTGCTTTAATATAAAACAGGGGAGATGCCATATTTCTTGTCAACAACCCCTCTGACAGATAACCACAAGGAAAAGAAACACCTTAGGTAATATGATATCTTGACTTATTTCAAGTCCATTCTCTCCAATACAACAGAAATTATCAACATTTCTATTTGAGCATTTACCTTCTGCACGGAGCCATATTGGATTTGGGCCTAGCCGCTTTTTGACTGCTTGGCTCAAAGTGGTTAGGTGACTCTGGGCTGTTTGGCCATAGAGACTCACCCCGAAGATGACTGCCATAAATCTTAAGATTGTTGGATAAAGCCTCTCCCATGAATTTACGGCACAGGAGTATAACATTCAAGGGATGCCTCAGCTCGAGCAGATACCAGTTATCTCCTCAGTCAACACCCAGTGTCTCCACCACCTGACCTCATCGCCTGACTTCTTTGCCTCCAGCTATCACTGCCTATACCCTCATCTCCCCCTCCTTCATATTTCACAAAGGTCACTCCCCCTACCTGAAAGCCTTAAAAGCTGTAACGTTCATCCCAATAAATGAGACCTTGACAACAGAATCTTGCTTGGTCTCCTTCTTCTCTCGCCCCCCATTTAGGCCCAAGGGTAGCGCCCCTTCGGGACCCTGAATAACTGGGTCCCCGCTGGCGGGGACAACCTTCATGTTATTGAGAAGCAGGCTAGAAAAAAATCATTTGTACATTATGACACTTTTATTATCTCTAAAAGAAGACTTTATTTTGTTTTAGATGAAATAAATTGTAAGGGAAGAGCTTTGATAAAGTAAGTAAAAGAAGATGAGAGGTCCAGGTACTCCCCAGAGTATTGAAGGCCAGAGATTCATTACCTATGAATTAACAAATGTATATAATTTGCTACTTCTTTGGGATATTGGCTATGAAAAGTCAGTCCTGAAATTCAAGAGCAAGTCTACACAACTTCTTCAAGATAGCCTAGTTAAGAAGGAGAACCATTCCTATTAAAATGCTAGCCTCTAGAATCAGAGAAACCAGAAGATTATGAGGGACTTACAGTGCAGGTCTTTGTGTGTGAGTCTTAGAATAACAATATGTAAACAGCTATTTTAAAATTATATCTTTTCCAATTACTGTGACTATAGAACATATAAATCTAAAAGTTAGTGTTTTTTAAATTCCAAAACAATAAAACAGTCATGGTTTATCCACAGCTAGTAGATGGGCAGCTTGTCAAAAAAATTCAAAGAAAAAGACCCAAACCATCTAAAGTTGGTATCTTCACATTCCAAACAGTTAATTACAGCTAGATAGTGGTCTTTTCACTCCAGATAATCCACTGAATAGTTTTTCCTGAATAATGTCTTGAGATTACATAATTTTCTCACATACATTCAGAGAGAGAGAGAGAGAGAGAGAGAGAGAGAGAGAGAGAGAGAGAATAAGAAAAACACAACTAACCTGGGCCCTTGTAATTTTCAGAGACTGAACCACCAACCAAAGGGCATACATTGGCTGGACCTAGGCCTCCCTGCACATATGTAATAGATGTGCAGTTTGTTCTTTATGTGGGTTCTGAACAACTGGAGTGGGGACTATCTCAAAAGCTGTTGCATGTCTGTGGGATATTCTCTTCTAGCTGAGCTTCCTTGTCTGGCCTCAGTGGAAGAAAATGTGCCTAGCCCCATAGAGACCTGATTGCCAGGGTGGGGGTATACCCAGGGATGCTCCCACCTGCTCAGAGGAGAAGGGGAGGGAGATAAGAGAAGAATTGTGGGAGGAGATGACCAGAATGGAGGCAGTGAACAGAATGTAAAGTGAATAAGTAAAAATAAATAAATAAATAATAAAAATAAGACAAAGAAAGAAATTACTTCTGTAACTCATTTTCAGCAACCATACAGTATCACTTTGTCTGTAGTTTTCATGACAGAAACAAGTTAAAGGATCAAAGGGAAAAGCATGCAAACAGATCTCTCGGTAAAACAATGAGTCAGTGTCACAAAATCAAACATTCTAAGGTGACTAGGAGACACATATTTGTGTAATTTTCTTTCCTTGAGAGCAGCTTGAAACTGCCTTCAAATGAACCAAATATACCAAAAGTGGCTAAAGATTAAAGGGATTTTATGTTGCTCCCTTGGTCAGACTATGTGTTCGTTAATTCACCTACTAATCTCAAAGAATCAAGTTGCCATCATGATTTAAACTACTTATCAATAGCTAACATACAAGTACCTGCAAGTGATCATTATGAGATTGTAATCCCCTGTCCACAGTTGCAAGTTACTATGGAACAAATCACATAATTTTAGAAGTATATAATTTCCAACCAACCATTTTCTGAGAGGAGAAGGTAGAACAGTGTAATGGCTGTCCTTTCTTGTTGACTTGACTAAATCTGAAATGAAGTATAATCCAGAAATGGAGGGCAGCCATGTGATATATTTTCTGCTTCCTTCGAAGTGGGTGAATCCACTTCTAGTCTAGACCTCTGAGGTAGGAAGGCACACAACTTTAATCAGGATCTTGAGGATAAAAGACATGTGCCTTTAATCCAAATCTTGAGGTAGGAATACATCCATTTATTGTGAGCCATACCATATATTGGAAAATGAGGAAAGTTTTGCTCTTAGCCTGCTTGCATTTGCCTTTCTAGCATATTCATTCCTTCATTGGTATTGGAGCCCACTTCTTCAGGATTCTAGCATATAAAGAACATTAGCTGAACCATGCATAGTTGTGGATTTGGGAAACTACAATATTCTCAGATTTTCCATTCATAGCTAGTCATTGCTGAATTACCTGGACTGTATAATGTAAATTATTCTAATAAATCTCCAGGGACAACTAGATGGAAAAAGACAAGCTTAAGAACACAATCAACAAGAGCTAGGGCAATATAGAACCACCAGACACCAGCTACTGAACTACAGCAATCCCTGGATATCCTAGCACATATAAAGCACAAGAAAATGACCTTAGATCCAATATTATGAAGAAGATAGAGGCCTTTAAACAGGAAATAAAATAAGATCCTTAAAGAAGTACAGGAAAATGAAATCAAAGAGGTGAAAGAAATAAATAAAATTGTTTGAGATCCGAAAGAAGAAATAGAACCAATAAAGAAAACACACTGAGGAGATCCTAGAGATGGAAAAACCTAGATAAAAGAACAGATGCAAGGAATACCAAAAGAATTTAAATGATAGAAGAGAGAATCTCTCAGACACAGAAGATATGATTGAAGAAATCATAACATGCGTTAAAAAATGTTAAATCTAAAAACTTTCCGACACAAAACATCCAGGGAATATGGGGCACTATGAAAAAACCAAACTGAAGAATAATAGGAATAGAAAAAGGAGAAGATTCCAAGCTCCAAGCCTCAGAAAATATTTTTAACAAAATAAGAAAATTTCTCCAACCTAAGAAACATACAAAAAGCTTACAAAACATCAAAGATTGGACGAGAAAAGAAAATCCTCCAACTACATGATAATCAAAATACTAAATGTTTAGAACAAAGAAGGAATTTTAAAAGCTGCACTGGGAAAAGACCAACTAACATACAAAAGCAGACGAATCAGAATTATATCTGATTTATCAACATAGGCTCTAAAAGTCAGAAGGGCCTGGAGAGATGTCTTACAGTATCTATGAGACCACAGATTGCACTCCATATTACTATCCCCAGAAAACCTTTCTCTTTTTTTCCATCTTTATTAAATTGGATATTTCTTATTTGCATATCAAATGTTATTCACTTTCCCCTTTTCCAGGCCAACATTCCCCTAACCCCTCCCACTCCCCTTCCTTATGGGTGTTCCCCTCCCCATCCTCCCCCCCTTGCCGCTCTCCCCCCAACAATCCCGATCACTGGGGGTTCAGTCTTGGCAGGACCAAGGGCTTCCCCTTTCACTGGTGCCCTTACAAGGCAATTCATTGCTACCTATGCAGTTAGAGCCCAGGGTGAGTCCATGTATAGTCTTTGGGTAGTGGCTTAGTCTCTGGAAGCTCTGGTTGGTTGGCATTGTTGTTCATCTGGGGTCTCAAGCCCCTGCAGCTCTTTCAGACCTTTCTCTGATTCCTTCAATGCAGGTCCAGATCTCAGTTTAGTGGTTTGTGGCTGTCATTCGCCTATGTATTTGCCATATTCTGGCTGTGTCTCTCAGGAGAAATCTACATCCAGTTCCTGTCAGCCTGCACTTCTTTGCTTCATTTATCTTATCTAGTTTGGTGGCTGTATATGTATGGGCCACATGTGGGGCAGGCTCTGAATGGGCATTCCTTCAGCCTCTGTTCCAAACTTTGCCTTCCTATCCCCTTCTAAGGGTATTCTTGTTCCCCTCTCAAAGGAAGAGTGAAGCATTTGCATTTTGGTCAACATTCTTGAGTTTCATGTGTTGTGTGCATCTAGGGTAATTCAAGCATTTGGGGTAATAGCCACTTATCAATGAGTGCATACCAGTGTGTTTTTCTGTGATTGGGTTACCTCACTCAGGATGATATTTTACAGTTCCAGCCATTTGCCTATGAATTTCATAAAGTCATTGTTTTGATAGCTGAGTAATATTCCATTGTGTAGATGTACCAAATTTTCTGTATCCATTCCTCTGTTGAAGGGCATCTGGGTTCTTTCCAGCCTCTGGATATTATAAATAAGGTGGCTATGAACATAGTGGAGCACGTGTCTTTGTTATATGTTGGAGAATCTTTTGGGTATATGCCCAAGAGAGGTATAGCTGGGTCCTCAGGTAGTTCAACGTCCAATTTTCTGAGGAACTTCCAGACTGATTTCTGGAATGGTTGTACCAGTCTGCAATCCCACCAACAATGGAGGAGTGCTCCTCTTTCTCCTCATCCTTGCCAGCATCTGCTGTCCCCAGAGTTTTTGATCTTAAAAATTCTGATTGGTATGAGGTAGAATCTCAGGGCTGTTTTGATTTGCATTTCCCTTCTGACTAAAGTTGTTGAACATTTCTTTAGGAGCTTCTCAGCCATTCAACATTCCTAAGCTGTGAATTCTTTGTTTAGCGCTGAACCCCATTTTTTAATAGGGTTATTTGTCTCCCTGGAGTCTAACTTCGTGAGTTCTTATATTTTGGATATAAGCCCTCTATTAGTTGTAGGATTGGTAAAGATCTTTTCCCAATCTCTTGGTTGCCGTTTTGTCCTAAAAACAGTTTCCTTTGCCTTACAGAAACTTTGTAGTTTTATGAGATCCCATTTGTCGATTTTTGATCTTAGAGCATAAGCCATTGGTGTTTTGTTCAGGAAATTTTCTCCAGTGCCCACGTGTTAGAGATTCTTCCCCATGTTTTCCTCTACTAGTTTTGAGTGGATCTGGTTTGATATGGAGGTCTCTAATCCACTTGGACTTAAGCTTTGTACAGGGTGATAACAATGAATCAATCTTCATTCTTCTACATGCTGACCTCCAGTTGAACCAGCACCATTTGTTGAAAATGCCATCTTTTTCCCATTGGATGGTTTTGGCTCCTTTGTCAAAAATAAAGTGACCATATGTATGTGGGTTCATTTCTGGGTCTTCAATCCTATTCCACTGATCTATCTGCCTGTCTCTGGACAAATACCATACATTTTTTTTTATCACTATTGCTCTCCATTACTGCTTGAGTTCAGGGATAGTGATTTCCCCGGAAGTCCTTTTATTGTTGAGGATAGTTTTAGCTATCCTGGTTTTTTTGTTATTCCAGATGAATTTGCAAATTGTTCTGTCTAACTCTTTGAAGAATTTGATTGGAATTTTGATGGGGATTGCATTGAATCTGTAGATTGCTTTTGGTAAAATGAGCATTTTTACCATATTAATCCTGCCAATCCAAGAGCATGGGAAGTCTTTCCATCTTCTGAGATCTTCTTCAATTTCTTTCTTCAGAGTCTTGAAGTTCTTATCATACAGATCTTTAACTTGTTTGGTTAAAGACACACCGAGGTATTTTGTATTATTTGGGACTATTATAAAGTGTGTCCTTTCCCTAGTTTCTTTCTCAGCTTGTTTCTCTTTTGTGTAGAGGAAGGCTAATGATTTATTTGAGTTAATTTTATACCCAGCCCCTTTGCTGAAAGTGTTTATCAGATTTAGTAGTTCTCTGGTGGAACTTTTGGGATCACTTAAATATACTATCATATCATCTGCAAATAGTGATATTTTGACTTCTTCTTTTCCAATCTGTATCCCTTTGATCTCCTTTTGTTGTCTGATTGCTCTGGCTAGGACTTCGAGTACTATATTGAATAAGTACAGAGAGAGTGGGCAGCCTTGTCTAGTCCCTGTTTTTAGTGGGATTGCTTCAAGTTTCTCTCCATGTAGTTTAATGTTAGCTACTGATTTGCTGTATATGGCTTTTACTATGTTTAGGTATGGGCCTTGAATTCCTGTTCTTTCCAGGACTGTTATCATGAAGGGGTGTTGAATTTTGTCAAATGCTTTCTCAGCAACTAATGAAATGATCATGTAGTTTTTATCTTTCCCTTTTTTTATATAGTGGACTATGCTGATGGTTTTCCATATACTAAACCATCCCTGCATACCTGGGATGAAGCCTACTTGATCATGATGGATGATTGTTTTGATGTGTTCTTGGATTCGGTTTGCAAGAATATTATTGAGTATTTTTACATCAATATTCATAAGGGAAAGTGGTCTGAAGTTCTCTTTCTTTGTTGGGTCTCTGTGTGGTTTATGTATAAGAGTAATTGTGGCTTCATAGAAGGAATTCAGTAGCGCTCCATCTGTTTCAATTATGTGGAATAATTTGGGTAGTATTGGTAGTAGGTCTTCTATGAAGGTCTGACAGAATTTTGCACTGAACCCATCTGGACTTGGGCTCTTTATGGTTGGGAAAACTTTAATGACTGCTTCTATTTCTTTAGGAGTTATGGGTTTTTTTAAATGGTTTATCTGTTCCTGATTTAAATTTGTTACCTGGTACCTGTCTATGGAATTGTCCATTTCCTGCAGATTTTCAAGTAGAATATAGGCATTTGCAGTAGGATCTGAAGAATTTTTCAATTTCTCTGATTCTGTAGTTATGCTGCCCTTTTCATTTCTAATTTTGGTAATTTGGACACACTCTCTGTGTCCTCTTGTTAGTTTGCTTAAGGGTTTGATTATCTTGTTGATTTTCTCAAAGAACCAACTTTTGGTTCTGCTGATTCTTTGTATAGTCCTTTTTGTTTCTACTTGGTTGATTTCAGCTCTGAGTTTGATTATTTCCTGCCTCCTACTCCTCCTGGGTGTATTTCCTTCTTTTTGTTCTAGAGCTTTTAGGTGTGCTGTCAAGCTGCTGATATATGCTCTCTCCTGTTTCATTCTGCAGGCACTCAGAGCTATGAGTTTTCCTCTTAGCACAGCTTTCATTATGTCCCATAAGTTTGGGTATATTGTACCTTCATTTTCATTAAATTCTAAGAAGTCTTTAATTTCATTCTTTATTTCTCCCTTGACCAGGTTATCATTTAGTAGAGCATTGTTCAACTTCCATGTATATGTGGGCGTTCTTCCCTTATTGTTATTGAAGACCAGCTTTAGCCCCTGGTGGTCTGATAGGATGCATGGGATTATTTCTATTTTTCTATATCTGTTGAGGCCTGTTTTATGACCAATTATATGGTCAATTTTGGAGAGGGTATGGTGAGGTGCTCAGAAGAAGGTATATACTTTTGTTTTAGGATAGAATGTTCTATAAATATCTGTTAAGTCCATTTGGCTCATGACTTCTCTTAGTCTTTCTACGTCTCTGTTTAATTTCTGTTTCCATGATCTGTCCATTGATGAGAGTGGGGTGTTGAAATCTCCTGCTATTACTGTGTGAGGTGCAATGTGTGCTTTGAGCTTTAGTAAGGTTTCTTTTATGTATGTAGGTGCCCTTGTATTTGGAGCATAGATATTTTGGATTGAGAGTTCATCTTGGTGCATTTTTCCTTTGATGAATATGAAGTGTCCTTCCTTATCTTTTTTGATGACTTTTAGTTGAAAATCGATTTTATTTGATATTAGAATGGCTACTCCAGCTTGCTTCTTCCGACCATTTGCTTGGAAAGTTTTTTCCAGCCTTTCACTCTGAAGTAGTGTTTGTCTTTGTCTCTGAGGTGTGTTTCCTGTAGGCAGCAGAATGCAAGGTCCACATTGCGTATCCAGTCTATTAATCTATGTCTTTTTATTGGGGAGTTGAGTCCATTGATGTTGAGAGATATTAAGGAATAGTGATCATTGCTTCCTTTTATATTCATATTTGGATATGAGATTATGTTTCCTCTGTTTTGTTGCCAAGACAATTAGTTTCTTGCTTCTTCTAGGGTATAGCTTGCCTCCTTATGTTGGGCTTTACCATTTATTATCCTTTGTAGGGCTGGATTTGTAGAAAGATATTGTGTAAATTTGGTTTTGTCATGAAATATCTTGGTTTCACAATCTATGTTAATTGAGAGTTTTGCAGGATACAGTAACCTGGGCTGGCATTTGTGTTCTCTTAGGGTCTGTATGACATCTTTCCAGGATCTTCTGGCTTTCATAGTCTCTGGTGAGAAGTCTGGTGTGATTCTGATAGGTCTGCCTTTATATGTTCCTTGACTTTTTTCCCTTACTGCTTTTAATATTCTTTCTTTGTTTTGTGCATTTGGTGTTTTGACTATTATGTGGTGGGAGGAGTTTCTTTTCTGGTCCAATCTATTTGGAGTTCTATAGGTTTCTTGTATGTTTATGGGCATCTCTTTCTTTAGGTTAAGGAAGTTTTCTTCTATGATTTTGTTGAAGATATTTACTGGTCCTATGAGCTGGAAGTCTTCACTCTCTTCTATACCCATTATCCTTAGGTTTGATCTTCTCATTGAGTCCTGGATTTCCTGTATGTTTTGGACCAGTAGCTTTTTCCGCTTTACATTATCTTTGACAGTTGTATCAATGATTTCTATGGAATCTTCTGCTCCTGAGATTCTCTTTCCTTTCTCTTGTATTCTGTTGGTGATGCTTGTATCTATGGCTCCTTGTCTCTTCCTTTGGTTTTCTTTATCCAGTGTTGTCTCCCTTTGTGCTTTCTTTATTGCTTCTATTTCCATTTTTAATTCCTTCACCTTTTTGATTTTGTTTTCCTGGAATTCTTTCAGGGATTTTTGTGATTCCTCTCTGTAGGCTTCTACTTGTTTATTTATGTTTTCCTGCATTTCTCTAAGGGAGTTCTTTGTGTCTTTCTTAAAGTCCTCCATCATCATGCTCAAATGTGATTTTAAATCTAGATCTTGCTTTTCTGGTGTGTTTGGATATTCAGTGTTTGCTTTGGTGGGAGAATTGGGATCCAATGATGCCATGTCATTTTTGTTTCTGTTGCTTGTGTTCCTGTGCTTGACTCTTGCCATCAGGTTGTCTCTGGTGTTGCCTTATTCTGCTATTTCTGACAGTGGCTAGACCATCCTGTAGGCCTTTGTGTCAGGAGTGCTGTAGACCTGTTTTCCTGTTTTCTTTCAGCCAGTTATGGGAACAGAGTGTTCTGCTTTCAGGCATGTAGTCTTTCCTCTCTACTGGTCTTCAGCTATTCTTGTGAGCATGTGTCCTGAGTCCACCATTCAAGTTGCTTGGAGCAGAAAAGTTGGTCTTACCTGTGGTCCCGCAGTTGAAGTTGCTCCAGGGGGGCTTCTTTTGAGCTCTCCGTGAGGGCTGCCACCAGGTCGGCCTATGCCGCCTTTTCCTGGGGCCCCTGTGCACCGGGGTCCCAGATGGCATTAGGTGTTTTCCTCTGGGGTCAGAAATGTGGGCAGAGTGTAGTCTCTTCTGGTTTCCCAGGCATGTCTGCCCCTCTGAAGGTTTAGCTCTTCCTTCCAGGGGATTTGGGTGCAGGGAGCTGTTGACCAGGTCCCTTCAGGTCCAGGCGGTCTCTTGACTGCAGGAGACCTGCAGCTCCAGTGCACCTATCTTCCTGTTCCCAGAGGCCCTATACAGTTTCTTCTTGGGCCAGGCATGTGGGCAGGGGTGGGCAGTATTGGTGGTCTTTCTCGCTGTGCAGTCTCAGGAGTGCCCACCTGTCCGGGCGGTGAGCTTTCTCTCCCATGGGGTTTGGGAGCAGGGAGCTATGAGCCGGGATCAGAGAGGTTTGGGCTCCAGCTAAAAAACTGGAAGTCGCTCTTTTCCTTTTTTGCTTCTCTCTTCTTCCTTCCTTCCCATTCCATTTCTTTCCCACTTGTATCCTTGGTAATGCTGAAACTGGACTATATATGCTTTTTGTTTCCCTACTTGGCTGGAGCTATTATAGGTAATTTTGGGACAGTCTCTGAAAATAAAGTATAGTAATATTACAGCAGCTTCCTCTTGAAATTCTCATAAAGATAAAATTTTACAAATTTGTTTTTACAATTTTAATGTTGTTTTCTTGATTAAATTGTAAATTTCCTATTAATCCTTTGATGTCATATTCCTTTTGTGAAAAATCATTTTCACAGTGACAAGAGGCTTCCATTTTGTTTTTGGTTGATACATTTCCTTATATGTATTTAGATTCCTACATTATATTCATTAAATACAGCCTGCAGACATAGCCAAATTAGCATGGAAAGCTGAAGGAGTGATGGCTACAGACAGAGTGAGAAATCAAATGTGGAAAATCTCATGAGAACAGTGTGCCTAAAAAGTTTTTACTTTTTTTTCTATCTTCAAAATTTTTGCGTGTAAGGAGCTGGTTTTAAGATGATAACTTTATGTAATCTGCTAAATTCCAAGTACCCTCCATCATATGATTTCAGACTCAAATGCCCTCGGGAAGTTGGTAAAATTAGTAACACCAAAATGAATTACTTCAAGCATAACTGGAATCACATGTAGTTAATTTTGCACTTATACTTATCAAATAATGTTTACAAACAACTAGCTGTAAATGTCAGCTTCTTGTACTATAAATACTTTCAATAAGTGAAGAGGTCTTTGAAATAGGACATAAATTATGAAATAAGAATTTTATTCAAAAGTTTTACACAATGCAGGTCAAAATTTTACAGATTCTTAATAAGGGATAGAAGCACACAGTGAGGCTCTCATCAGAGTGGTGTTTTCTCTGATACCCTAATTAACTGTTGTGAGGAGTGGCCATCTTCCCTTTCAGATATTTTCTTGACATTGGCTATGACAAAAATCCCATTTTTTTCTAACAAAAAATTGATCCGTCCTCTGGGTCATGAACAGATGTACCCTAAGGAAACAAAGCCTTTGAGCCACAATCTCAGCGTGCCCCATTCCCACCCTATTCTTTTAAAAGCTACAACCACCTTGCTAATGGGTGGTGTTCAACCATCCTCCTTTTCATTTCTCAGAAGGTATAACTAGTAAAAATTAAAAGCTGTGTCATGCAAATGGTGTTTATCATCTTAAGCTTTAAAAAACACATTTTGAAAAAGTGGGAAATATGCCCTGTTCTGTAATGGTTGGGGGTGATCACTTTAACTGAGTCATTTGTTAGGGCAAAATTGTTCTAACCTGTAATAAGTGTTCAGACTGTTGGACACTTGCTTGTACTGAATTAATATTTTATAGCTCTTTAGCCTCGTGTGGGCTGCCTGATCCACTGGAATGTTCAAGCTCCATGGAAACACTAGGAAATATTTTCTGTTAATTGTATGAATCTTTGACAGATAACAGTATGGTACCATAGAATTAAACTCTGATGATGATGAATTCTGATGAGTTTATAGCCTGCTTTGTTCTGTTAGTTACAGTGTGGTTTTGTTTTATTTTTAAGTACCACAATCTCTGTCCTTGTCCGTAGTCACCTTTTTCCAAACCTCATTGTCAGTAAGTATTGCTTTGTCTGCATAATTATCTTCAGATACAAAAAGAATCAAGCTTTTAATTAAAATTTCTCTGCACTTAAAAAATCCACTCTGTGAACTATGATTAAATCCTTTTGTAAAATTTTTCTTTAAAAAAGAATGAAAAGTTCTAACATCTTTTCATGACTAAACTACAATGTTAGTCACAATTATGCTAGACTTGAATTCCTATGTAAAAATACATATAGTCACTTAGATAGAAGAAAAGATGTCTTTGCAGTCTTAAAACAACAACAAAGAGCATCACAGTGTTTACTGTGTATTATTTCTGTTTAAGAAAAGTCTTTTTCTTTTCAGTTTAATGGGTTTTATTGTTTTGTTCGTTTGTCTGAGAACTACATATTGAAGTAAATCAGCAATTAATCATTACTTCCATTTTGATTTTGGCCAGAACATAATCTATTCTTTGTTTCTCATTTATTTATTTGTCAAAGCCCCCATCTCCTCCCAGTTCTCTCACACACACAGCCACTTGGAGTCCTGCCTGGCTAGAGAAGGTGGACACTTCAGGTTGCATATTTTTCACTGCTAGGTGTCTCAGCTAAAGTCACCCTCATAGACTCCCTGGATTCTCCATCATCCCAGATCCCTGGTAAGTCCCCATCTGGAGATGCCTCCCACACCCTCTGTGTCAGCCACCTATTTCTGTTCATTCTTCTGGCCCTTTCTCCTTGGTTCTTACCACAACCAATCCCCTGTACCCCAATCCCCATCCCATCTTACCCTTTTAGTTTGATGGACTGCAAACAAAAATATTTATCACTTTTCTAAACTTATGACTTCTGAACTAGCTGACTTAAGGTTTCCTTTAAAAATCCATTTAGAGCGGTTGGGGATTTAGCTCAGTGGTAGAGCGCTTGCCTAGCAAGCAGAAGGCCCTGGGTTCGGTCGTCAGTTCCAAAAAAAAAAATCCATTTAGGACTTATAAAAATGTTTATAAGAGAAACCAGTCCATCAGTTGTCTAGGTATAGCAAATAGGTAGCTAACCAGTTAGGCTACAAGGGACATACCTACCTGTAATCCCAACCCTCAGAAATCTGAGGCAGGAGTATTGCATGTTCAAGTGTTTCATAGGAGATCCTATTTTAAAACAAAAAATAAAGGAAGATAGGAAGGAATGAAAGAAAGAAAGAAAGAAAGAAAGAAAGAAAGAAAGAAAGAAAGGGAGGAAGAAAGGAAGAAAGAAAGAAAGAAAGAAAAAGAAAGAAAAGAAAGAAAGAAAAGAAGGGAGGAAGGAAGGAAGGAAGGAAGGAAGGAAGGAAGGAAGGAAGGAAGGAAGGAAGGAAAAAAGGAAAGGTCATTTTTGCTTCTCTCCTCAAAGCAACGCTCACAGTGTTTCATACAGAGCCTCCTTCTATCTCTAACATGAACAATTTGAGCCTTTAAGCTTTTTTTGAAGATCAAAGTCTTCTATTTGATCATTTAGCTACTACCTCCCTTAAATAGGCAGATCTTTCCATTCTAGTTCTCTCCTGCTATATGTTCTGATGCATCCCATTCAGCCTTACAATGTTCTACCCTAGAAAGCATGTCATCTTCTCTTCCAACTGTGTCCCTTGAGGATACCCAAATGTTTTGGACCTTTGTTCAAACATGAACAGTGAGGAACAGATGAAAGATGATGGTCAAACTGCTCACTGATTATTGCTGTAGAAAGAATGATAACATGGTTTTATTTTTTAGAATGTTCTATTATTACAGGGATCATAATGAGGACACAGAATGTTCCAGGTAGAACCAAGCACTAATAGAGGACATGAATCTGTCATGTGCAGTAACCTGGCATTTACAGACACCCAACAAAGATGCAGAAAATGATCCCAAGATGTCTACATTTTAATCCTTATTACCTGGTGATATCCACAGCAGTACCTTCAGGTACACAAAGTACTTTGTGTGTTATTAAGGAGGAGGTTCCTTAAATATGGGAGAAAGAATTGAGCAGGAGAGAACTGAAGGAAAGATCAATATCAGTTCAGTGCTCAAATCCGTTCACCCTTGGAAAGTTAGAGACTCTGACCCCAGCACCTTCGGGGGCAACACAAGCACCTTTATTTTAACCATTGAAATGCATTTTAGATTTCTAACTTCTAAAATTAAACAAACTAAAATAGCAATTATTGTTACATTTGCAAATAGAAAATCAAAAGCTAATATCCCAAAGTCAAATGAGGAAAACATTGCTGCTTGTGAATAATATTTAATACTTCAGACATAATAGTGTTAATAAGAAAAGACTAAAATCTCAACAGCCTTTACTGTAGGACAATTGTTGAAAGTGTTACAGCTCTAAAGTGTTACAGCTCCAAAATTGTTGCAAATATACACAAACAGTAAATATTCTTTTTTCAATTGGTGGGCACATGTCATCCCAAAGAGATTGGTGCGGCATGAACTCCGTTAGCAAAGCCAGGCTGACGTCAGGTGCAAAACCCCACGCATGCGCAGTACTGTTGTTCACCACAGGAGGGCGCCAGATTCACCTCATTATCATACAGCTGCCCTGACAGGGGACAAGCCTGCGCATGCCTGATAAGTTATTCACATTTGGATGGGGCTGGCTGTCTTTACTTCGCCACCATCTTTACTTGGCCATCTTTACTTCGCCGCACCGCTCCCTACAAGTGTGTCCCATGAAGAAAAAGATGGAAAAAGTGTTGCAAACAGTAACAAAGATAAAATTTTGCTCTCTCCTTATGGTGTTCTCAATCTTTTTAAAAATATGGTTCCCAAAAAACCTTTTACCCAGGCATCACAGTATTCTCCAGTTTAAGAATGAAATAGCTGCATCTTACGGAAACTAAATATTGTGTTCAATTCTGTGATTCTGCAAGTGCTTTAGAGCTGTTTAGGAGACCTGCCATGTCATCTTTTTACCTCTTTTCATGGTGCCACACCACGTTTTATATGAAGCCATCTATTTTTAAATATGTCAGGCCAAATGCAACAAAGTCTGTTCTCCAGCCACAAATATTTGTGAGCATAAGTGACAGGATCACTAACATAACTACCACCCAAGTGGTTCAGTGGGGGAGAAAGAGGAAGAAGAATCTAAGGGAAGTTTGAACTGATAGTGAGGTCCACAAAAATTGAAGAGTTCTGAACTAAAGCCAGTAGTAGTGGGAACAGAAGTAGCCTTTTCTATAATGTATGAAGCAGTGAGGCAAGAGAGAAAAGGAGGTAATGAATTCTTCATTCAGGATTATCACCAACATACAAGTCATGATTTCTTATACTACATGCATTTAAATAGCCTTTATAGAGAGAATTGTGGTTTTATGGCTAAAAAATGGGTTTTATGTCTGTATTTGACAATCACTTTACATATAGAGTACATACTTACACATGTATTAAACTATTTGATATAAACATAAATTTCAAAAGATAGAATATTTGCTTTAAAATAAGTGAATAACAATGTCATGTTTCCTCCAATAATGCTCAGAATCTCTCTTTTGGTTGAGGTCAACTATCTGGGCACTAGGGAAAATTGGGAATAAAAAGATGCCACTGTCTCATAGTGATGGTGATTTTCCTCTCTAAGCCATCATCTTCCCGCGAGTCTGTCCTGACCCCATCACTCACTCTATTACCTACTTGCTATTATTTTTATAAGCTGCCAGCAAGCTACAAAAACATCTCTGAGTGGTCATCCTTGTTATGTATCTGAAACATTGTCACGCTGTGACATGTTATTTGTTGCTGTTACTTGCCTGTCAGTTTTCATCACACCCATTTTTCAATTTTTGATTGCCTTTTATAACCTCAAAACTAGAATTCTTCACTAACTTCTTTCCCTTTTTAGCTTAAAAAAATTCAGAATTGCACTAGTGGTCCCAGTAAACCAAATCAAAGGCAACTGCTTTTTAATATTTAAACCTTCCTTGGTAATCTGAATTCTGACTTCAGAATATCGGCTAACTACACAATGGAGATTTCACTAGATTTACCAGTTGTTATTTCATTTGAACTAACTCCCCCAAATTGTGCATGCTAACAGACTTGTTGTGGGGTACTCACTTAGCATGTACAGATTGATTCAATCTTGTCATTCACATCTGCATTATAGGATCTACAGCTCACGAAGGGGCAGCGTGAGGCTTTGAAGCAAGAGATCCAAAGCCTGAACTGGAAATAGTCATAAAGCACAACACACAGTACTTTTAATTTCTGAGAAGCATCTTAAAGAACATTTTGTATTGCATAATACCAAAGGCTACTTTATCTTAGATGCCAGGGTTAAGTGATGGTTGAAACTGAAGAAGTCAATGACAGAAAGGACCTAGCTCAAACCTTTTTTTTTTTTTTCATCTTTATTAACTTGGGTATTTCTTATTTACATTTTGATTGTTATTACCTTTCCCGGTCTCCAGGCCAACATTCCCCTAACCCCTCTCCTCTCTTTCTCTATATGCGTTCCCCTCTCCATCCTCCCCCCATTACCACCCTCCCCCAACAATCTAGTTCACTGGGGGTTCAGTCTTGGCAGGACCAAGGGCTTCCCCTTCCCCTGGTGCTCTTACTAGGCTATTCATTGCTACCAATGCAGTTGGAGCCAGGGTCAGTCCATGTATAGTCTTTGGGTAGTGGCTTAGTCCCTGGAAGCTCTGGTTGCTTGGCATTGTTGTTCATATGGGGTCTCGAGCCCTTCAAGCTCTTTCAGTCCTTTCTCTGATTCCTTCAATGGGGGTTCCCATTCTCAGTTCAGTGGTTTGCTGCTGGCATTAGCCTCTGTATTTGCTGTATTCTGGCTGTGTCTCTCAGGAGAGATCTACATCCCGTTCCTTCTGCCTGCACTTCTTTGCTTCATCCATCTTGTCTAATTGGGTGGCTGTATATGTGGGGCAGGCTCTGAATGGGTGTTCCTTCAGCCTCTATTCTAAACTTTGCCTCCCTATTCCCTCCCAAGGGTATTCTTGTACCCCTTTTAAAGAAGGAGTGAAGCATTTGCATTTTGGTCAAACCTCCTATCTAGAGTCTCTGTGTACTGAATCAGTGTTTTACTGGGTATTTCTCCATCGCCATGGCAGCATGCCATCCAGGTTAATAAAACACACCATATACTGCTTTCTATATCCTTTTGTGTTAGACAAGCCCTATGAACATCAGTGACCGTTCTCATGTCTCTTCTATGGCTCAGGAATATGTACATTTGTATAATATGCAGAAGCCTACTGTGTTGTAGATCAAAATCTCTAATTTGAGTACAGTGAGAGTTAAACAAGGAACTGAAGAATGAATCTATTTTGTCTCTTCTATTCTATGTATTTGGGGGCTGGAAGGGTGGCTCAACAGTAAGTAGCATTGATGCTCTTGCAGAGAACCTGTGACCAGGTCCCAGGAACCTCGTGGCAGCACATAGCCGGCTGTAACTCCAGTTCCAGGATAGGTATACAGTGCCCTCTTCTGGCCTTTGAATGAATCAAGCAATAAGTAGCATTCCTACATAAATCCAGGAGGACTGGGTGGGTGCTTCCCTCATAGAAGCAGGGATAGGAGAATGGGATAACGGGTTTCTGGAGGGGAAACCGGAAAAGGAGATAACATTTAAAATGTAAATAAAAAATTCCAATAAGCTGCCGCTGCTCCTGCGATCACTGCCTCCGAGAACAAGGCTGTGCTCCCACAGATGCTGATCTAGGCAAGTCCGCCAGGGGATGACTTCACCAAGGGTTACAGCTTTGGCTTAAGAAAACTTGATTTGAAACCGAAGTCCGAGAATGGATTGGAATTTACTAGCTCAAGCTCTGCCAACGACTTTTGGAGACGACCAAAGTGAACGACAGTCTGGAAACCAAGTACAGATAGACAATATGGGCTGACGTTTATGGAGAAGTGGAACACAGACAACACCCTGGGCACTGAGATCACGGTGGAAGACCACCTTGCTCATGGACTGAAACTGACCTTTGATTGATCTTTCTCACCTAACATTGGGGGGCGGGGGGAATGCTAAAATCAAGACAGGTAGCATAACAACCTGGTCTGTGATGTGGACTTTGACATCGCTGGGCCCTCAATCCAGGATTGGCAGGCTGGCTACCAGATGAATTTTGAGACCTCGAAGTCCCAAGTGACCCAGAGCAACTTCGCAGTTGGCTACAAGACTGACTAATTCAAGTTTCATACTAAAGTGAACGACGGGACAGAGTTTGGTGGCTCCATTTACCAGAAGGTGAACAAGAAGTTGAAGACTGTTGTCAATCTCGCCTGGACTGCAGGAAACAGTAACATTCGCTTTGGAATAGCAGCCAAATACCAGGTTGACCCTGATGCCTGCTTTTCGGCCAAAGTAAACAACTCCAGTCTGATTGATTTAAGGTACACTCAGACCCTAAAACCAGGCATCAAACTGGACGCTGTCAGCTCTGCAGGATGACAAGAATGTCAATGCGGATGGCCACAAGCTTGGTTTAGGACTGAAAATTCAAGCATAAATGAATACTGTACAATTGTTAATTTTAAACTATTTTGCATCATGCTACCTTCAGAATTTAATGTACCTTTTAATGCTATATGTTGAGGATGCGAGAGCTGATAAATAACACCTTAGACCTCCAGGCTAAGGATGCCTCAGCTTTAAGGTGTTTACTATCTCAGAGGTACAGCAGAAACCCGACTCCAGAAAGATCCTTTTTAGCTGTAGGCATGGGTTGGTGTGGAGCCAGGCTGCAAACGGAAGCTGGGAATGTATGGACCCTTTGTAAATCTGTATCCAGTCCTCAGATGAAATTGTGACTTCCCGAGCATTGAACCCCAGTGTCCCGATCCTATCTGCTTGGAAGCATGTACACACTAACATGAAAGGGAGGTTTTTAGACAGATCCTCACGCCCTAGTCCCATCGTGCCTTGTTCCCATCCTAGCCTATCAGTTACCTGTTTTTACCCAAAAAAAGTAATCTTTAAGTTGTGGTTCGCTATTTCTTTTGTGCCATTTTAGGGCAGAGAGGGTGGGCATGCTGGAGTCAGTCATTCAGGACTTAATTCTTCTTTGTGTTGTGGTGTGGTTTTCTTTCTTTCTTCTCCCTCTCCCTCTCTCCCTCTCTCCCCCTCTCCCTCTGTCCCCCTCTCCCCCTCTTTCCCTCCCCTCTCCCTCTCCTACCCCCTCTCCCTCCCCTTCCCCTTCCTCCTCCTTCCTCCTCCTCCTCCTCCTTCTTCTTCTTCCTTTTCTTCTTCTTCCTTTTCTTCTTCTGTTTTTGCCATTGAGCCAGAGTATGAAATAGCTTCCGGGTTCCCCGGCTCTGAGCTGAGCAGGTGATTGTGGTCACACCCTGAAAACACTAGGGATCTTAACTGACTCCTCTTATAGCCACACCACTATTTTTAGTAGTTTAATGGGTACATTATAGAGTCTCCATTTTGTGTGGAATTAGCTCCTCTGCTTCAAATGCTATAATTAACATCACTTAAAAGAAAACTTGAATAAAATACTGAAAAACATCCAATAAAAGAAAACCTAAAAAGAAAAATACAAATAAATCTTTTAAATGTTTCTTAATGTATCCAGAGGCGTTTTTTTTTCTTTTTTGAAAATAGATTCTTCTCTCACCCAAACCACAATTTTCTCTTTCTCCACACCTCCCAGCTTCAGCAGAACCATACCTTTTATACCTCTCTTCATAAAAGAATAGGACTCCAACAGAAAACAACCAGACATGACAAAACAAAACACAATCAGACAAGGTGGTGTCCCTCATATGAAGGCTGGACAAGACAATTCAATAAGAAGGAAAGGATCCCAAGGGTAGGCAAACAAGTCAGAAACACACTGCTCCCACTATTAGGGATCACACAAAAACACCAAGGTACACCTACAACATATATTCAGAGGATCTGACTCAAACTCTTGCAGACCCTGTGTTTGCTGCTTCAGTCTCTTTGAGGCCATATGAGCCCTGTTTAGTTAATTCAGAGGGCCATGATCTCCTGGTGTCCACCACACCCTACAATCTTTCTGCACCCTCTTCCATGGAATTCCCAAAGATCCAAGGGGAGGGATCTGATGAAGACTGGCAATTTAGACTCCCCAAATAATGTCTGGCTCTGGATTATGAACATCAGAGGAGATAAAAATAATTCCTCAGCTATTCCGCTACAAAGACCTCTCTCCCTACCCACCCGCTATTTTCTTATAGAAAGTGGGGTCCTTGAAAAATTATAGACTGCCACACACATAATTTAAATAGTAATACAGGGATTAAGATTAAAAGGTAGTCTCTGGATAGCCTTTCCTTCAGTCTCTGTTCCACACTTTATCTCCATATTACCTACTGTGAGTATTTTGTTCCCCGCTTTAAGGAGTACTGAAGTATCCACACTTTTGTCTTTCTTCTTAAGATTCATGTGGTCTGTAAATTGTATCTTGGGTATTTTGAGCTTTGGCCCTAAAATCCACTTATCAGTGAGTACATAGTATGTGTGTTTTTTGTGGTTGGTTTACCACACTCAGGATGATATTTTCTAATTCAATCAATTTGCCTATGAATTTCATGAAGTCACTGTTTTTAATAGCTGAGTAGTAGTACCCCTTTGTGTAGACATACCACATTTTTTTTAATCCATTCCTCTGTTGAAGGACATCTGGGTTCTTTCCTGCTTCTGGCTATAATACATAACGCTGCAATGAACATAGTGAAGCATGTGTCCTTGTTATATATTAGAACATCTTTTGGGTGTTTGCCCAGGAGTGGTATAGCTGGGTCCTCAGGTATTACTATGTCCAATTTTCTGAGGAACCTCCAGACTGATTTCCAAAGTGGTTGTACCAGCTTTCAATCACACCAACAATGAAGGAGTGAGTGTTCCTCTTTCTCTACATCCTCGCCAGCATCTCTTGTCACCTGAGTTTCTTATCTTAGCCATTCTGACTTCTGAGATGTGGAATTTCAGGGTTGTTTTGATTTGCATTTCCCTAATGACTAAGGATGTTGAACATTTCCTTAGGTGCTTCAGAACCATTCGATATTCCTCAGTTGAGAATTCTTTGTTTACTCTGTATCCCATTTTTAATAGAGTTATTTGATTCTTTGGAGTCTAACTCCTTGAGTTCTTTGTTTATATTGAATATTAGGCCTCTATTGGATGTAGAATTGGTAAAGTTCTTTTCCCAATCTGTTTGTTGCCATTTTGTCCTATTTACAGTGTATTCTGCCTTTCAGAAGCTTTGCAATTTTGTGAAGTCCCAATTGTTAATTGTTAATCATAAGCCATTGGTGTTCTGTTCAGGAAATTTTCCCCAGTGCTCTTCCCCACTTTTTCTTTATTAGTTCAAGTATATCCGGTTTTATGTGGAGGCTTGGACTTGAGCTTTGTACAAGGAGATAATGGATCGATTTGCATTCTTCTACATGCTGACCTCCAGTTGAACCAGCACCATTCATTGAAAACACTGTTTTTTTTTCCCCACTGGATGGTTGTGATAGCTAGGTGAAGCTAGCCTGAACAGATGAGTCAAGCCAGAGGTATATCATTTTGAGACTCTTCACTTATTACAATTAACAGAAGCCACATGTCCAAAAGTTTGAAAATATGTCTGTCCTGTTAGACAAGAAAAGTCTTGTGTTTTTGTAGTGCATAAAACTCTTTCAAATATTGAGCAGCCAACTCTGGTTATTATTTGATTGGTTAACATAGCCCCCTTGAGTTCTGTTACAACATAGGGTATAGGTAGTTCAAATTATCACTCTACATATTGTTCTACATATCCTAGGAAAATCCCAAAACCAAAAGCCATATGGGCAACTCCCTCAGGAAGTGTGGACCCAGGATCCCTAGCTACTGTTGTAAGCAAACTAGTAGAGTACTTCTCAAATCTAGGTGACCTCTGGCACAGTGTTTCAGACACAGTCATATTCCAGTTCATGAGATTTGTGGCTATAACAAATATATGTCACTTGGTTTATCTATGACCTCCACAATATGTTGCCAAGCTCCCCATGTTCTCCAGAAATTTGAATTTACTCTTCGTTTTTCTAACCAAACAATACTTAAAAGAGTTCTAATTCTATAGTCCTTTGTCTGTTTATATATTTTATTTACATTTATGCTGATTTCTAAATATTATTTATTGTTACCTGCTTTCATATATCTAAGGGGAAAGATTCTTGTTTTGCTCTATATTTTACAACATTGTTCTCTATATTTGATGCTATATTCTCTAAATTTATTGTTACTAAGTTATATTTACTAAATTATGTTATGTCTATGTTAGTAGAACTTTTCACTCCCACCAGCATTGAAAGGGTGTTCCCCTTGATCCATGTGTTATCTCTTCAGTTTTTGATCTTAACCATTCTGATGGGTATAATATGGAACCTCAAAATTGTTTTGATTTGCATTTCCCTGGTGACTAAAGTCTTTGAACACTTCTTTAAGTATTTCTCAACCATTCAAGTTTCCTGTGTTGAGAATTCTCTGTTTAACTCTCTACCCCATTTCATTTCTTCCCTGACCCAGAGATCATTGAATAGAGAGTTTTTCAGTTTCCATAAGTTTATAGACTTTCCAGTGTTTCTGTTGTTGTTGAAGTCCAACTTTAATCCATGGGGATCCAGGACATTTATTCAGTTTTCCTGTATCTGTCGATGCTTGTTTTGTGGCTGACTATGTGGTCAGGTTTGGAGAAGAATCCATCAGGTGCTGAGAAGAAGGCACATGAAGGCACATGAAGGCACATTATTTTGTCTTTGGATGAAATATTTTATACATATCTGTTAGGTCAATTTGATTCAGAATGTCTGCTATTTTCATTATTTTTCTGTTTAGTTTTTGTCTGGATGACATGTCAATTGGTGAAAGTGGGATGTTGAAGTCTCACACTATTAATTTGCGTGGCTCAATGTGTAATTTAAGCTTTAGCAATGTATTTTTTTACAAATGTGGATACCCTTGTGTTTGAAACATAGATGTTCAGAATTGAGATACCATCTTGGTATTTTTTTTACTTTGATAAGTATGAATTGTCCTTCCCTGTCTCTTTTGATTAATTTTGGTTGAAAGTCAATTTGGCACCTGTTGTTTTTTAGAGGTTGCAAGATATCTGTCCAGTACCTGCTAGCTTTTAGAGTCCCTGTTGAGAAGTTGAGAGAAATTCAGATAGGTCTGCCTGTGTATATTACCTGGAGTTTATTTTTCCTTGCTGATTTTAATGTTCTTTCATTTTCTGTAGATTTGTGTTTTGATTATTATGTTCTAGGAGGACTTTCTTTTCTGGCTCAGTCTAATTGGTGTTCTATAAGGTTATTGTATGCATATAGGCATCTTTTTCTTTAGGTTGGGGATGTTTTCTATGATTCTGTTGAAAATAATTTCTTGGCCTTGGAGCTGAGACTCTTCACCTCCTTCTATTCCTATTATTCTTAGGTTAGGTCTTTTCATGGTACTCCAGATTTCCTGGATGTTTTGCACTGGGAATTGTTTGGATTTATCATTTACTTTGACCAATGTATCTATTTCTTGTATTTTCTACACCTAAGAGTCTATCATCCATCTCCTGAATTCTGTTGGTGATGCTTGCATCTGTTGTTACTGTTCTATAACTTTTCCATCTCTAGGTTTCACTCAGTTTGTGTTTTCTTTATTGCTTCTATTTCCACTTTCATGTCTTGTATAGTTTTATTTTCTTCAGCTGTTACTTCGATTTTCCTGTATGTCTTTAAGGGATTTGTTTTTTTCTCTTTAACGACTTCTATCTGTTTGGTTGTATTTTCTGTATTTCGTTAAGTGATTTATTCATTTCCTCTTTAAAGGCCTCTATTATCTTTTTAAAATAGGATTTAAGGTCATGTTCTTGTATTTTTATTGTGTTGGGATATCCAGGGTTTGTTATAATGGGGTGGCTGTGCTCTGGAAGTTTCATATTGTCCTGGCTTTTGTTGATTATTTTCTTTGGAGGGCCTTTAGCCATCTGGAACTTTTGGTCCCTGGAATGTTCTTGTATTCAGTATTTGGGGTGGGGATTGGGGTGGAGAAATATCCTCTATTCCTCTGCACACCATGCCACACTGGCTTCTCTGGGACACATCTGAGAGACTGTCCAGCAACATATGGGTCACAACCTCTTTTTCCATGTCCAACCACAATCAATCACCCTCCCATGTGTATGTCTAATAAAGAATTCAGAGAACCTATCCAATAGTATATACTATAGAAAGTAAATGTTTTGCATACAGAGAAATAAGAATGAATAATGCAGAAAATGTATTATCAAAACTAAGCAAACCAGAATGCATGAGTTATATCTTTCAATTTCTGAAAGGAAAAAAAATCTGTTAATTCAAAGTTCTATCCTCAGAGAATAAAAACATCTTTAAAAATGTAAAAGAGGTCAAAAATGTTCTCAAACAAACACAAAACTGAGATAATTCACCCTCAGAAAATATTTCTGATGAGAAATGTTGCAAGAATTTTTCAGGCAGGTGATTATGATACCATACTTGAAATGGTAGGCACACGGGATTTAAAAATAACTGGATGGAAACAAAGAGGTAAAATACTTTGTTTATTTATAATTGCTCCAAAAAATGTGGCTGTTCAAAACCAAGATAATTGCAATGTATTTTGTGGTTATAAAATAAATAAAAGTAAAATATATGTCAACAAAGTACAAAAAGTGGAAGAAAAAAGCTAAGTTGTCATTCAGCTATACAGAAAAGAATTGAGACAAAAGTGCTGAATTAAATAACCTTAAAAATCAGCTGTTTGGCAAAACATGGTAAAACTAAACACATAAGAGGCTATACTCAAACTCCATTCTACAGGAGTATGATCTTCCAACTCTCAAATTGCTTATAGGTCTGAGGAGATTGCTTAGTATTTAAAGCCTCTTTCTTTGAAAGCAAAAGGACCTGAGTTCAATTTCCCATCACCCACACAGAAGTCATATATGGATACATATGTCTGTGACTCTAGAGTTAGAGAGCAGAGACAGGCAGATCCTGAAAATTCACTGGCAATCCCCACTAGATGAAATGATAAACTTCAGGTTCAGTTAGAGAACCTATGTTGAAAATAAGGGGATAGAATTATAGGAAGACATTCAACATCCTCCTCTGAACTCCTTTAATGTCCAGGCAGATGTCCACATATACAAATGCACTAACTATACATATACATGCAAATAAAATTATTTGTATTGTAACACTGGACAAATAAATACTTATATTCAGAACTAGAACCTTTAATGTTAAACTAATGACATTGAAAATATAGAAAGAGGGCAGATGAGATGGTTCTTGAGGTAATGATGCTTACCATGCAAACCTAGCAATATGACTACAATCTCTAGATCCTCTGTAAAAGGTAGAAAAAGATGAGTCCACAGTATTTGTCCTCTGACCTCAACATGTGTAATAACACATGTAAAACCATGCACACAAATCACTTATATATATATATATATATATATATATATATATATATAATAGCCCGTCCATCCATCCATCCATCCATCAATACAGAAAGATAGATGGCTAAAATAAATTCTATAGGGCAAGACTACAATCAGATGTGGAGCCACAGCTCTATAACTTGTTGGCATAAATATAGAAGTAAAAGTGGATGCACGACGTGTTTAAGCTAGTAAACAAGGCCAATTTGAGTTCTAAATGGCATAACTTGGAACAACCTAAGCCATTATACCTGTAATGAGAATACTGAATTATTGTTCAATGAATTTTTAAAATCTGTAAATCTATATTAATGCAGCAATGAATAACAGGTAAAGAATAACTTGTTCTTAGTTTTAAAAAACTCTAGTTAAGAAATATAGAAAATGAAGAATAGAACTTTCTTTAGAACTCCACACTCCAACCTGCTAGTTATTACTAGTGAACAAACATCACAAGAAGAGACTTAAGACAAAAGTCTGTTCTTCCATCATCTCTCCCACATTAGTAAGAGATTAACAATGGAATAGGGTAAGATCTGAGAACATTTTGAAATAGCATTTAGCCAAGATAGGAAGAACTTTGAAACCAGTATGTCATTCATGGGCACATTCCAGTGTACTTTCTTCCTTCCAGGAGGCTCGACATGCTAAAGGTTCTAGGACTTTCCAGAAACAATATTGGTAAACAACTAAACCCTGAATAAATAGGTCTTTGGAAGGCCTTTAAGATCCACACCAATATTTAGGAATATTTTAGTCATTTGATTAAGTTTTGTAAGTGTTCTATGATCAGGTAAAATGTTAATGTTAAGAGAGAGCTGGCAAAGGACACTGTGGCTAGGACAAAACGGCAACCAACAGATTGGGAAAAGATCTTTACCAATCCTACAACAGATAGAGGGCTTATATCCAAAATATACAAAGAACTCAAGAAGTTAGACCGCAGGGAGACAAATAACCCTATTAAAAAATGGGGTTCAGAGCTAAACAAAGAATTCACAGCTGAGGAATGCCGAATGGCTGAGAAACACATAAAGAAATGTTCAACATCTTTAGTCATAAGGGAAATGCAAATCAAAACAACCCTGAGATTTCACCTCACACCAGTGAGAATGGCTAAGATCAAAAACTCAGGGGACAGCAAATTCTGGCCAGGATGTGGAGAAAGAGGAACACTCCTCCATTGTTGGTGGGATTGCAGACTGGTACAACCATTCTGGAAATCAGTCTGGAGGTTCCTCAGAAAATTGGACATTGAACTGCCTGAGGACCCAGCTATACCTCTCTTGGGCATATACCCACAAGATGCCCCAACATATAAAAAAGACACGTGCTCCACTATGTTCATAGCAGCCTTATTTATAATAGCCAGAAGCTGAAAGAACCCAGATGCCCTTCAACAGAGGAATGGATACAGAAAATGTGGTACATCTACACAATGGAATATTACTCAGCTAGCAAAAACTATGACTTTATGAAATTCAAAGGCAAATGGTTGGAACTGGAAAATATCATCCTGAGTGAGGTAACCCAATCACAGAAAAACACACATGGCATGCATTCATTGATAAGTGGCTATTAGCCCAAATGCTTGAATTATCCTAGATGCAGAGAACACATGAAACTCAAGATGGATGATCAAAATGTGAATACTTCACTCCTTCTTTAAAAGGGGAACAAGAATACCCTTGGCAGGGAAGAGAGAGGCAAAGATTAAAACAGAGACAGAAGGAACACCCATTCAGAGCCTGCCCCACATGTGGCCCATACATATACAGCCACCCAATTAGACAAGATGGATGAAGCAAAGAAGTGCAGGCCGACAGGAGCCAGATGTAGATCTCTCCTGAGAAACACAGAGAGAATACAGCAAATACAGAGGTGAATGCCAGCAGCAAACCACTGAACTGAGAACAGGACCCCCGTTGAAGGAATCAGAGAAAGAACTGGCAGAGCTTGAAGGGGCTAGAGACCCCATATGAACAACAATGCCAACCAACCAGAGCTTCCAGGGACTAAGCCACTACCCAAAGACTATACATGGACTGATCCTGGACTCCAACCTCATAGGTAGCAATGAATAGCTTAGTAAGAGCACCAGTGGAAGGGGAAGCCCTGGGTCCTGCTAAGACTGAACCCCCAGTGAACATGATTTTTGCGGGGAGGGTGGCAATGGGGGGAGGATGGGGAGGGGAACACTCATAAAGAAGGGGAGGTGGAGGGGTTAGGGTGATGTTTGCCTGGAAACCTGGAAAGGGAATAACACTCGAAATGTAAATAAGAAATACTCAAGTTAATAAAAAAAAATTAAAAAAAACAATAAAATATTTGAGCAACCCTTCTTAAAAAAAATTCAGCTGTCAATTAACATGCTATAGCAAATAACAAATAACACAATATTTTATACTATATCAATAAATATTGTGTATATAAAATATATTTGCCTATACAAAGCTATGTGATATATTATTCAACAGATACACAATAAATATTTAACAAAAACTAAAAAAAAAAGAGGAAGCTGGCAAAGACGTAGGGAGGTGCATGTATACTATTTGTTGAACTCTAAACTTTAGTATAAATACATCTTGAAATGAAAATTCTTAAGGAACTCATAATACACTAGGAAAGAGAACACAAACAGTTCTATAATATTGGAAGTATTATGATAGCCAAGGAGCAACTCCCAAGGAAATCAAAGATTGCCAGAAGCAGAAAGCCATTTAGAAACAAGCCTCTTTGCAATACTTCTGGTAGGAGTAAAGGGTGAGGTACTGGTCAGAACAGAGTTCATAAAGAACACTTACGAGTGGGGATGACTTCAGCTACTCCTAATGATAAGTAAAGATTTATCAAGACCCTGATTTGTATTATCCACTTAAATTACAGAATAATTTAACCATAACCCTGAGGAGAGATGTCATTGAGTCACTATATGTCTCTGGAAGTTCTCTCAGAGACAAATTTCCAGACTCCATGTAACTGTTGCTAGGCAAGAATACTTTTTGAAGTCTTCATAATAATCAAAGGTATGTGGCACTTGGTCACTTGTATAGAAATATCTGATCTTTATGATTCTTTACTTAAAGATAGCATTTATATTTATAAACAATGAAAGTGATTCTTCAGCAAGCAAATATTGTTACAGGGCAATAATGACATCTTCTCTAGTAAAGAAAGGAATGTGTGGAATATGTTTTAAAACAAAACAAAAATGCATTCTTTAACTAAACAACCAAAGATGGAGAGAGAGAGAGAGAGAGAGAGAGAGAGAGAGAGAGAGAGAGAAAGGTAATGAGTTAATACTGTTCAAATTCACTGCAGTTTTCTCTAAGTCCAGAAACCTTTAGGATGCAGTTTATTAGCTTGATCTCAGTACCTACAAGCTGAAAGTAAAGGCCACCTTTCCTTATAAATTAGTGACATCAACCTAACATTCATTTTTTACTTGATTTTGTTTGTTTTATTTTCTTTAATTTTCTTTATAATAGTAATCGCCAGATCAAAGCTCACTTGCTTTGTCCAAGACTGCACTGACACAATTTATTCACAGCCTCGTTTCACAGAAGTATTTCCAAAGAACCAGACTATAGATTATCTATCGTTTATTAATTCATCTCACTTCTGTAAAAACCCTCATGAAATGATGCATCTTCTGACTCTGTAATGCTTGTGAAGAAACTGTAAGCCTGGGAAGTTGTACTTCACATGCCAAGACGATGTAGCAAAGTCCTGGCAAGAAAATGATTGAAGACTCTCAAATTAATTTCGTGGCTATTTGTTCCATCCTAGAATCTCATCAAGCAAGTAGAAATCGCATCACTCTATCCTTGCTGCTCAGGTAAAAGGGCAGTGTAAAATGAGCATAGCCTCCTCCTTTTAATTATAAATAATGACTTTTTCTTCACATCTCATATTTATTTTATAATATAATCAGAGAAGTTTAATTACCAGGTAAAGTGATAAGATAGATATACATCAGGGAGAAAAGAATTCAGATAAAACTCAAAGGAAATAGGTATTGACATCTTACCCACCCATCACAGTCACCACCTTGATAAAAAATGGTGCCTGATCTTAGTGTTTTGATTGGTGTAAGGTGGATTGTTCATGTTGCTTTAATTTGCATTCCCCTGATGACTAAGGATGTTGAACATTTTTAAGTGCTTCCTGACCATTAGAGATTCCTCTGTTCAGCATTCTGTGTTTAACTCTGTACCCCATCGGGTTATTTGGGTTTTTTGGAGTCTGACTTTATATATTCTGGATAGTAAACCTCTATTGGATGTAGGGTTAGCGAAAATCTTTTCCCAATCAGTAGGTTGCTATTTTGTCTTACCGACAGAGTACTTTGCCTTACAGAAGTCTTTTAGTTTCATGAGGTTCCATTTACCAATTGTTTATCTTAGAGCCTGAGCCATTGAAATTGTGTTCAGAAAAATTTCCCCTATGCCAATGCATTCGAGGCTATTTCACATTTACTCTTCTATTAGATTCAGTATATCTGGTTATATGTTGAGGTTCTTGGTCCACTTGGATTTGAGTTTTGCACAAGATGATAAATGTGAATCAATTTGCACTCTTCTACAAAAGACTGTCAGTTAGCCCAATTTCTTGAAGACGCCTTCTTTTTCCACTGTGTGGCTTCTGATTTTTTATCTAAGATCAAGTGTCCATAGCTGTGTGGGTTTATTTCTAGATCTTCCACTATATTCCATTGATCAACCTTTCTGTCTTTGTGGAAAAAGAGGAACAGTTCTCTATTGCTAATGGAGTAAACTGGGACAGCCACTGGAAATTAATATGGCAGTTCCTCAGAAAATTAGAAATACCTGATGCCCCAGTTATACCACTCCTGGCCATATACCCAAAAGATGCCCCAACATATAACAAAGGCACATGCTCCACTATGTTCATAGCAGCCTTATTCATAAGCCAGAAGCTGGAAACAACCCTGTAACTTTAATTTTTCAATACCTTATTTTTAATGTTGGTTCTTAAACACTTTAACCCCCCTTGTAGTCTACCACCTACCAGAGGTGGTGGCAAAGAAAGGATATTGAGGAAGTGGACCTGTTTCAAAGATTCTTTGGAACAATTCCTGCCTGTGTTTCCTGAAAACCAGCAGTTCGGTTCACAGGTTAGCAGACAGTGACAGCTCAATCCATTCACCAGTAGACATATCAGCAGTCCAGTTTGGTAGAGTCAGGTTAGCAACAGCAGTAACATCACTTAGCAGAGACAGCCAGGCCTCAGCTTTGTCACAAGTTAGCAGGAGGGACCAGCAGGAACACCTGGAGAAGTTCTCAGTTGTGCCTCTCTCAGGGAAGCAAAGATCAGCAAAAACAAGAGACCCCTTAATCGTTACATAGCTAGTTGTACCAGCAAGCCAAGCTGTCTCCTTCACTTTGTGGAGTTCTATTTATACCTTCCAAACATGTGTCCTCCATTTGTCTTGCTTCAGCATGGGTTCTGCCTCAGCACATTCATCCAATCATTTAGAGTCTGAGGAAGCAGCAAGAAACTGCAATATACTACCAAAAGTTTTTTGGTGCAATTCTCTCTATGGAGTCCCTACAAATGCAGCTAAACTACACTATGTAAGATGGACCAATACATGGATGTTGTTAGCAAATAATCCTTCATCATGTATCCTTTCATCTGCTTGCTTTAGCATAGCACCCTTTCTCCTGAGTCTGCTTCAGTGAAATGTTCCTTCACAAGTCTGCCTTAGCCTTTAAAACCTGTGTCCACTTTAACAAAATGTTCCTTCATGTGTTTGCCCTGACACTCCCCCCCCAAAAAAAAAACACAATCCAACTGACTTTCCAAAGAACCCTTAAGTTTGTACTTCACAACCCAGATGTCCCTCAACCAAAAATTGGATACAAAAAATGTGGTTCATTTACACAATGGAATACTATTCAGCAATTAAAAACGAGAAACTCATGAATCTTGCAGGCAAATAGGTGGAACTAGAAAATATCATTCTGAGTGAGGAAACCCAGACCCAAAAGGACATGCATGGTTTGTACTCACAATAAGTGAATATCAGCCAAAAAGTACAAAATAACCATCATTCAATCCACACACAGTAAAAAGAAGAAAAGCTCAAGTGAGGACGTTTTAATACCACTTAAAAGGGAAAAGAAAAGCGGCTGTAGAAATGGCTCAACAGTTAAGAGCACTGACTGCTCTTCCAGAGGTTCTGAGTTCAATTCCCAGCAACCACATGGTGGCTCACAACCATCTATAATGGGATCCAATGCCCTCTTCTGGTGTGTCTGAAGAAAGCTACAGTGTACTCATATTTCTTTAAGAAAAGAAAAGAAAGAAAAGAAAAAAAAAGAAGGGGGAAACAAAAAATCACATGAGGTAGAGGGAGGAGAGGGGCCTGAGGGGAGAAGAGAAAGGAGGAAAAGAGGGCAGGATCAGTTATGGCTGGAGACAGGAGAGAAGCCAGAGGGCCAGTAGAATGAATGGAAATGAATGAATGGAAATATGCAGCTGTTAGGAATTAGGATGTGATGGGAGGACCCTCTAGAAAGTCCCAGAGAACCGAGATATGAGAAGCTTCCACTACTCAATGGGGATGACTCCTAACAGTGGGGAAATGGAACCTGAAAAGACAACCTCCAGTAGGTAGATTTTGGCCCCAGTGGAGGGATTGTTTCATCAACTGACCTTCAAATTGACACAGAATTGTTCCTGTCTTAAAAAAAAAAAAAGAATCAATGCAAGAACAATAATGGAGCAGACATAACTTGAGATCCATTCACAATGGGCAGTCACCAAACCCTGACACTATTACTGATGCTGGAACCTACCATGGCAGTCTTCTGAGAAGCAGTATCAGCAGCTGACTGAGACAGATATAGGTATTTACAACCAACCATTGGAATGAGATTGAGGACCCCTATGGGCCGATAGAAGGACGATAGAACTTTGTCTGCTCCCAGGCACCAGAACCCTGTCACTATATGTACCTGCCCCTCATAGATTTGTGGCCATCAGTCACATAAGGGCAATGCCCCAAGCCCCTCCATGAAGAAAAGTATGTGGCCTGTGGTCATGTAGGCTCAAGACATAGCTCCATGTTAGTGAGGTATATACAGGCCTGGAGGTCTTAGCCAATAAGCTTTTCTTTCCAGACATTCTTCCCTGCAAAAGGTATTTAATCTGAGGCCCACCCTGGGAAGTGTTTTACACATCCATTTTCTGCCATGACAATAAATGCCTTAAAATTTGTACTGTCTCTTTACATCAGGATCCATGTTGGGAGGCCATGGAGAACTGTGGAGAAAGGCTTCACCTATAGAACCTAGTCACCTGTAGTAGGGCCTTTCTGCACTCCTAGCCTCAACCATCACCAAGCCAAGCCCAAGCCTACAGTCAAGCCAAGGACAATCACTGTGGGACCAGCCAGACTGCCCTTTTCCCTGTGGACCCAGGCTAGACCCAGCCTACCAGCCCCATTCTGTTCTCAGCTCTTCTGTGACTTTCACTGTCACCTGGGTATAGAAGAGCCTGAGAACCAGATGCCCCATTCTCCTTACAGACCTAGGGACCCCTAAGCCAGCTGCAGCTGGTCCTGTGCCTCAGATTGTGCTTCCCTACCTCTGAATCAGTCCTGGGGTTTCCCTTAAACCCAACACCCACCTGGTGACAGTGTTGGACAGACACAGTCAAACTTCCCATATCCTACCTCACTGAGTGGTCATGCTGTGTGGTGAATAAGACGCAGGACTCACAACCCTACAATTTAGGGGTTCTATAAAAATAACTATCAGAAATTGTGAAATCATCAATTCATCTAAACAGCTATTACATGAAAGCATGAAGGTACATCTTCATATTGATTCTTTAGGAGACCTGCCCAATAGGGTGGGCTGAGGCTCAGGAATCAATAGACTATGTAATAGTGGCAGGAAAGGTATTATCAACTGTAAGAAGAAATCCTGGGATGAAGCCTCCAAGGTCTTTGACTCCAGAATGCACCCATCAGAGCCATGAAAAATGATGGACCATCTCCAGAAAACCCATTTGCTTGCCATAGTCTTTTCTAAATGGTTTCAGACATTACTTCATTGCAAAGAATATAATTTTTATGAACTTTATTTGTGTTTAGTTGGATATCACACTATGTACACTGTGATCATTCAGACATCTCACTTTTCCCATGCATAGGTCTTTGATCATAAGTGTGGTTCTTAGCATTGGTGGTGCTGCTGGTCAAACTTATTTCTTGCTCAGAATGTCTCCTTAAGCTGAGCATTGAGTTGTCTAGGCTCTTATTTAAAAACTGTAGACTAGCCATTCCATTACCAATAAATAGAACCCTCAATGATAAGTTTCATTCTGGAGGTGGTGACCAAAGACAGTGATTAAATATAAAGTTGGAAACATTAGTTTAGTTTGTAACGAATGTTGAAAACATGGACAGCAAAATAGGAGTTGACATCCACTGAGCACTTACCAAGAACCAGACACCATTTCAGTACCAAACAAATCATATAATCTCAGTTCATCCCACTGAAATCTTATCAGTTTGCAGTGAGCCAACTCCTTTTACAAAACAGAGAAATAAAATTCAGAAAATGTAAGTAACTTGCCCAAAGTCAGACTATCATGAAAGTTCAAATTTGAACCTTTCTATATAAATGCACAGGTTTTGTTCTTTTCATTATATCTCATAGATTTATTTGTATACACTCAAGTTAGTACATGTAAGAACAAAAATATAATTGCTACCGCCTGGTGAAAGAAGGTTTTTGTTCACCTAATTCCTCAGAAGGTATCTTGAGCAAAATGTGTGCTTATAGAGATGGAGGAAGAGAACGACCATGACATGCACTTTAAAGATCACTTCTCAGGCGTGGGAATGTAAGTTTAGAGGCAGAATATTTGTAAAGCATACATAAGGACTCAAATTAGATCCTTGGCACAATATATATTTCTCAAAAATAAAGTACAGTGTTTAACAAGCAAAGGGCACACTTCACTATCTGGTTGGCAGGGTCACAGCGGAGGCTTTGGTGAGCTCTCCTACAGCTCGTGGTATTTTTTTTATCAGTAGATATCAGGCATCTGTGATAAGAAGGAGGTACATAAAAGGACAGAGCTCAAGGCTGTCTTATTGTTCTAGTTCAAACTTCAAGTACTATATTAAATAGATACAAAGAAAGTGGATAGTCTTGTCTTTTTCCTGATTTTTGTGGTATTGCTTTAAGTTTCTCTCCATTTAATTTGATGTTGGATATTGGCTTGCTATGTATTGCCTTTACTATGTTTAGGTATGTGCTTTGTATCCCTGATCTCTCTAAGACATTAATTATGAAGGGGCATTAGATTTTCAAAACCTTTTTGAGCATTTAATGAGATGTCCATGTTTTTTACTGCAGTTTGGCTTTATGGTTGATTACATTTTTTGTTGACTCAGCCTTAGTATGTTGAATTGTTGAACTATTCCTGCATCACTGAGATGAAGCCTACTCGGTCACAGTGAATGGTGTTTTTAGTGTGTTCTTAGATTAAGTTTGCAAGTATTTTTGCATCTATGTTCATAGGAAAAATTGGTCTGAAAAAATTCTTTTTTCCTTAAGTTCTTATGCTGTTGAGATATCAGGCTGACTGTGGCCTCATAGAAAGACATTGACAATATTCCTTTTATTGCTAGTTAAGTTTGTGAAATTATTTGAGAAGTATTGGTATGAACTCTTCTTTGAAAGTTGAATAGAATTCTGCCCTAAAACTGTCTGGTCCTAGACTTTTTTTTAGAATTTTAATGACTAGTTCTATTTCCTTGGGGGGTGGGGGGTTATAGGTCTACTTAAATGGTTTACTTGATCTTGATTTAACTTTAGTAATTAGGATCTATCAAGAAAATTTTCAATCTCATGTAGATTTTCCAATTTTGTAAACTATGCACTTTTGAAGTAAGACTTATTGATTTTGGATTTATTCAGTATCTGTTGTTTTGTCTCTCTTTTCATTGTCTATTTCATTAATTTGGATATTTTCTCTCTTTCTCTGTCCTTTGGTTAGCTTGACTAAGGGTCTGTCTACCTTATTGGTTTCTCAAAGAACCAATTCTTTGTTTCATCAATTCTTTGTATAGTTCTCTTTGTTTCTAATTGACTGCTTTCAGCCCTGAGTTTATTTCATGCCATCTACTCCCCTTGGGTGTTTTGCTTTTTTTTCTTCTAGATCTTTCATGTGTGATGTCAAATTGCTAGTATGAAATCTCTCCAATTTCTTTATGGAGGCACTTAATGCTATGAACTTTCCTCTTTGCACTGCTTTCATTATGCCCCATAAGTTTGGGTCTGTTGTGCCTTCATTTTCACTGAATTCTAGAAAGTCTTTACTTTTTTTCTTTATTTCTTCTTTGACCAAATGGTCATTAATAGAGAATTGTTCATTTTTCATAAGTTTATTGACTTGTGTTATTTTTGTTGTCATTTAAGTCCAGCTTTAATCCAGTGGTCTGATTAAGATACAAGGGTTTATTTCAATTCTCCTATCTGTTAAGGCTTCCTGTGTGACTGAATATATGATCAATTTGGAAAAGGTCTCTGCAGTGCTGAGAAAGTATTTTCTTTTGTTTTAGGGTGGGATGTTTTGTAGATATGTTAAGTCTATTTTAGTCATAACATCTGTTAGTTCATTGTTTCTCTGTTCAGTTTCTCTTTCCATGACCTGTCCATTGGTTAGAACTCTCACACTATTAGCATGTGGGGTTTGATGTGTGATTTAAACTTTAGTAAGTTTCTTTTATGAATATGTGTGCCCTTGCCTTTGGGGCAAAGATTTCAGAATTGAGAAGTCATCTTGGTCGATCTTTTTCTTTGATGAGTATGATGTATCTTCCATCTCTTTTGATGAATTTTGTTTGGAAGTTTGTTTTATTAGATATTAGGATGGCTTATCCAGTTTGTTCTTAATACCGTTTACTTGGAAAATCTTTCCTAGGCCTTTATTCTGATTTAATGTCTATCTTTGATGTTGAGGTTTGTTTCTTATATGCAGCAGAATGATGGATCTTTTTTTTTTTCATCCACTTTGATATCTGGATATCTGTGCCTTTTTTCTTTCTTCCTTAATTTCTTTCCTTCTTTCTTTATTCATTTTACATCCCAATCTAAGCACCCCTCTCCTCCTAGTACTTACTCACAAAGATCCTCCCTCCATTCCCCCACTCTACTTCTGATATGGGAAAGGGAACCTCCCACTCCAGGTATCACTATCCCACCCCCAGCCACATCAACTCACTATAGGACTGGGCACATCCTTTACCACTGAGGCCAGTAAACGCCTCAGCCTGGCAGGCTAAGGAGACTGTGAATATGCCCAGGAAAAGAAGAACCTTGAGTGATAGGCCTTATCAGCCTGAGCAGAAGCATCTGTCTTGGCTGCAGCTGTGATCTTTGATGTACTGGAGTTATCAAGCTGCAGCCTTGACATGCCAGAGTTAACAAGCTGCAAAGATAATGGAAACATCATATTTACTGCTGTGTTGTTGCTACCCCTACATTACTGTTCTGGGCATGGGTTTTGTGGTTTTTCCCTTTATATACACTGAATATTAAACTTTAAGCCTTGATCAGAACACTATCTTGGCTCCATGTTTCTCTCGATCCCTGCCCTTTTCATTTCCAGCCCTTCTTTCAGGTCATCCCTGCTCCACCTGGATGGCAACAGAGGCCAAACAAGCAGACTAGTTAGAGCCACAGAATCCATAGGCAGGCAATAGATTCAGTGACAGCTGCTATTCCAATTGTTCAGGGACCCACATGAAAGCCAAGCTGTATTTCTGCTATATTTGCACAGGGGTGTGGGAAGGAGGTGGCCTAGGTCTAACCCATACTTGCTCTCTGATTTTTGATTCAGTCTCGAGGAGCTCCCAAGGGTTCAGGTTAGTCGACTTTGTCCGTCTTCCTATGGAGTCCCTTTCCTCTTTGAGTCCCTAAATCCTTTCCCCAACTCTTCCACAAGACTTCCCAAGCTTTTTCATATTTGGCTGTGGGTCTCTGCATCTGTTTCAGTCAGCTGCTGAGTGGGACCTCTCAGAAGACAGATATGCTAGGCTCCTGTCTACAAGCATAACAGATTATCATTAGTAGTGTCAAGGATTGGTTCTTACCGGTGGGATGGGTCTCAATTTGGCCAATCATCGGTTGGCCATTCCTATTGTCTCTACTCTATCTTTGTTCATACATATCTTGTAGGCAGAACAAATTTGGGTCTAAGGTTTGGTGGGTGGTTTGCTATTCTTATTCTTACAATGGAAGTCCTGCCTGGCTACAGGAAGTGAACACTTCAGGATCCCCACTCCCCACTGCTAGAATTCTCAGTTAGAATTGTCCCCATAGACATCCTGGGGCTTTCCCCAAGCCCGAATCTCTGGCACATCATAAAGATGACACCCCCATCCCACCATAGACAGATTTCCATCCCCCCCCAGTTCTTCCTATACCTTAAGCACCACTCCCTGCTTCCCTTCCCTCCCTTCTCCAACCCAGTTCTCTCCCTGGATCCACCTGCAATATCTACTTTATTTCCCTTCTGAGGAAGATATAACCACCATCCTTCGGATACCCCTAGTGTTGTTGGGATTCTTTTGCTCTGTGGATTGTAGCACACTTATCCTGTACTTTATGCCTAATATCTATGTATGAATGAGTACCTTTGAGTGCTGATAGCTAATATCCACCTACGAGTGAATAACATGAATGACCTGAGGGTCTGGGTTACCTCACTCAGGATGATATTTTCTAGTTCCATCCATTCACCTACAAAATTCATGATTGCCTTGCTTTTAATAGATAAGTAGTATTCCACTGTGTAAATGTACATTCTTTGTCCATTGTTCAATAAAGGGACATCTATATTGTCTCCAGTTTTTGGCTATTACAAATAAAGTTGCTATAAATATAATTGAACAGATTTCCTTATAGGATGATGAAGTATCTTTTGGGTATATGCCCAGGAGTGGTATAACTGAGTCTTAAGGTAGAACTATTCACAGTTTTCTGTAAAGCTGCCAAGTTGATTTCGAGAGTGATAGTATAAGTTTACATTCCACCAGGAATGTAGGCATCTTTCCCTTGCTCCACATATATGCCAGTATGTGCTGTCCCTTGAGTATTTTTTTAATCTTAGTCATTCTGATGGATGTAAGGCAGAACCTCAGAGTCTCTTTGATTTGCATTTCCCTGATGACTAAGAACAGTGAAAATGGCCTTCCTAGCCAAAGGAAACTACAGATTCAATGCAATCTCCATCAAAATTCCAACACAATTCTTCTGAGAGTGTATCTCAAAAGAAAAAATTTCAACTTCGTATGGAAAAAGAAAAAACCCCAGGATAGCTAAAACAATACTGTAAAATAAAAGGCCTTCTGGAGGCATCACCATCATTGACTTTAAGCTATACTACAGAGCAATAGTAATAAAAACTGCATAGTATTGGTATAGAAACAGACAGCCTGGTCAATGAAATTGAATCAAAGACCTAGACATGAACCTACAGATCTACTGACACTTGATTTTTGAAGAATCCAAAACCATACTTTGAAAAATGGAAAGCATCTTCAGCCAATGTTGGTGATATAAATGGATGTCCTCAGGTAGAAGAATACAAATAGATCCATGTTTTTCACCTTGCACAAAACTCAAGTGCAAGTGGATTAAAGCCCACAACATAAAATGAGGTACACTAAATCTAATAGAAAAAGTGGGGACTACCTTTGAATGCACTGGCACAGGAGACAACTTACTGAATGGCACACCAATGCTCAAGCACTAAGATCAACAATTAATAAATAAGACTTCATGAAACTGAAAAGCTTCTGCAAGTCAAAGGACAGCATCAATAGGATAGAAAAAAATAGCCTACAGATTGGAAAAAGATCTTCACCAACCCTATATCTGGCAGAGGGCTAATATCTCAAATATAAAGAACTTAGAAACAACACAATTAAAAATGGGGCAAATGAATGTGGAATCTGGAGAAGGTGAACTGGCTTCCAGACTGGACCACTATAAGACAAAGGCTACAAGGCACATATTCCTCATCTGGCATACCCAGTACCCAGTACGATGGCTCGCTGGAGAAGGACCGCACCCTGACCCCATTAAGTGGGGAACAGGCTGAACTCAGGGGGCTCCTACTTTCAAGCCTGGGACTAAAGCTTAATAAAATTGTCCATTCCTCTGTGACCCATGCAGTAGAGACCACAGACATCATCAGTAAGCACCTGCCAGGTGTCTGCAGAGTCAACACAGACTTGCTATGGGAAGGTGCCCCAACTGAACCGGATCCACCTGCGTCTCACTGGAAGCCAGAGGCTGCACAGTATCATGAAGATGGAGCCCGGATTGAGGCTACCTTAGGAACTGCAACCACCGAATTGATGCCAAGCAGGAGGAAGACAGTTATGAGATCTTCGTATGTCACGTCACGTAGGGCACTGCAGTTTCCCCCAGAAGGTTGGCTCCTCCTGTCCCTCAACAACACAACGGCAGTATCACCCAACTGGTGATTCGACCCAATGGTCATGTTGCACTCAGGACCCTTGGGGACACGGGGTTCATGTCCCCAGACAAGATTACTCCGTCCTGAAGCTGTCTGTAAGACTGCACCCTGTCCTATGCTGGTGGCCTGCCTACTAGCCTTCCCTTGTCTTCCACTGCTGTGCTGTGGCTTCAAGTGTCACATTTGGGTGCTCACTTCTGGCTCAGGCTGAAGAAGGCAACGTATGAGTTAGATGGCCTTTTTGAAAGCTCTCTACTTTATACTATTACCACCAGCACAGCCCTAGGCGGTGCGACAGAAGCCTTCCTAGGCAGAAGGCGCGCCTGTCATGGGTACTGTATCACGGGATTGTAGTAGATCAACCGAACACTCTATAACCTCTGGAAGACCTGTCAGGTAGTGTGGTGGTTGTATACAGGTGGTTATTTCATATACTGCAATCTAGGGACTTTGGTTGCTTATTTATCAAAGATTTTCCTCATGTGGGTTCTTGCTTTGAAAACCAACTTCTCAGCTCAATTAAGAGATCCTGTGTCTGTTGGGTTTGAGTGGTGGACAGAGGGGTTGGCTTTCTATAAGGTAGATAAAAGCCAAGAAAGAAGTGGCCCTGAAAAAGGACTGTGGCCTGTATAAGGCAAGTAGGTGATAGTTCTATAAGAGGTTCCTTGGAAGCAAAGATAGCCCCCACTGACTGACTAGAAGAGGTGGCATATACTTGTAATTCTAGCATTTGGGAGGCAGAAGCAAAATCAAGAGTTTCTAGCCAGCCTGAGTTATTTGAAAGACCCAGAAAAATATCCCTGACTGACGGTTCCATCATAGTTTGCTACTGGCTACTGTTAACCTTGGGCTTGTAGGTTATTTAGAAATGATGTGTTTATTACAGATATTCTGATAAGAAGAAAAACTGGTTTTTGTATGTGTGGTTTTTGTTTTTGTGACAGAATCTTAACTGTTGCCCAAGCTGGCTTTAAATTTGAGACCCTTCTGAGTCTTGTAATTGTTGGGATTGCAGGTATATACTACCACACCTGTCTGCTCCCAACTCCCACCCCCCAAAAAAAGTACAGTTTCTATGAAGTGGTTGTGAGCATTTTCTGTAATCAATGCAATGAATTGGAATATTTGATGTATCTCTCTGTCCTCTTTGGAAATAAGTAATAAAATTTTACTTTAAAAAAAATGGAGCATAGAGCTAAACAGAATTCTCGACAAAGGAATCTTGAATGGCTGAAAAACACATAAAGGAAAGTTCAGTTTGTGTGTGTCCTTGCATTGACAAATCGGTTCATTAATGTTGAGAGATATCATAATGCTTCTTATTTTAACATTGGTAGTTTGTGGTGTGTATATGCCTGTGTGAGTGCGTGTGTGCAGTCAGTGTGTGTGTGTGTGTGTGTGTGTGTGTGTGTGTGTGTGTGTGTTTCCTTTCTCCTGTTTTTCCTGATATAAAATTATTTAATTTATGTTTTGTCTTGAAAATAGTTAAGGTTCTTGGGTTAGAGTTTTTCCTAGTAGTATTTTCCATAGGGCTAAAATTGTGGATAGATATTAGGCAAATTTGAGGTTGTCATAGATTATCATGTTTTCTCCATCTATAATGACTGAAACTTTTGCTGGGTATAGTATTCTTGGCTAGCACATGTGGTTTCTTAGAGACTGCAAAACATCTGCTCAAGTGTTTCTGACTTTTAAAGTCTCAGTGGAGATGTTGGGTATAATTCTAAAAGTTCTGCCTTTATACATTACTTGGCCTTTTCCCCTTGCGGCGTTTAATATTCTTTCTTTGTTCTGTGTCTTTTAATTATTATGTGATGGGAGGATTTTCTTTTTGTTCTAATCTATTTTATGTTATTTAAGCTTCTTGTACATTTATAGGTATTTCATTTTTTAGGTTGTGAAAATTTATGATTTTGTCAAAAATATTTTCTGGGTCTTAGAGCTAGGAGCTAGAGAACTTTCCCTTCTTCCAGTATTCTTAGGTTTGGTCTTTTTATATTGAAAAGTGTTTAAAACTTCCTGGACGTTTTGTATCAGAAAATTTTTTAGACTTAACATTTTTTAATCTGTATATTAATTTCTTTTATTGTATCATCTCTCCCTGGGAGTTTCTTTTCCATTATGTTCATCCTGTAGGTGATGCTTGCATATGTAGTTTCTCTTAGCTAGGCTTTTCCATTTGAAGGACTCCCTCAGTTTGTGCTTTTCTTATTGCAGGGGCCAGGGTGCAGTTTATTTGGATTGGTTATGATTTAATGGGACTTGGCAAGCAGAGAATCTGTCCTGTTGGAGTGAGGTGGGATTTCACCAGGTTATCCCTGGTGCCAGCAGGTCTCCTAACCTGGTCCCCTAACACCTGTTTTCTGGTCTTTCTTGTTGGTTTTTCTGAGTGGCATTTGAAATTAAATGAGTATGTCTTTCTTCCATGTGCCCTAGAAATCAGCACTAAAGGGAGATGTTACTCCTTCAGGCCTGTTTTCTCAAGGAATGTACAGCTCTTTCCTACTATGTTGGGGTCCCTTAAGAGCTCTCCCATTTCACTGAGGTCCCACCTGAGGGGAGGATAAATTATGAGGGAGTCAGATGGGATCAGATGGGATAACATGTTAGCAGGAAAGAGTGATATCAGTAAAACCAAGTCACAGGAAAATCACTTTCTAAATTAGGGTGTATTTCTGAGAGAATATGAGGACCAGAGTTCCATTCCCAGGACCCATGTGAAAAAATAAAATTTGGCATGGTGATGTATACTTGTTATACTATTGATGGCAGTATGAGAGGCAGAGGCTGGTGATGGGGATTTTAGAATTGCTGACATTCCTAATCCTACAAAGGAAAGGCTTCAGTCAGATCACTTTCAAATGATAAGCTTAAAGCAGATAATCACCAAACCTTACTTCCAGATGTTATGATATTTTGAAGTTGGTACACTTCAGATTACTGTCACAACTCATTGAATACATAATAATGTATAATATACAATATAATTTAATATGAGGAAGATTCACTCTAAATTGTTTCTAGATTTTAATGATGCCTTGTTTGATTATTTTGATGACTGCCCATATTTTAAAAATAAGAAAGCTAAATTTGTCAGACATCTTTTTTTAAAAAAAAGCTCAGGAATAAGAAGAGGAGGAGGAAGAGGAGAACAACAGCAACAAGTGAAGAAGATTGCTTTTAACCTTTAAGATAACTCAACTTCGATGACAAAATTATAGGTTAATGTTGTGACTATTACCCAGAGACTTTGAAAATACTGTAGAAATATGGAAGACTGACAAGGAATGTCAGAAGAGAGGACTGGTAGAACTGTAGAAATTTCTTACAGATACCATCATACAAATGTACTCCTTCCACAGGTTTATATGCTAATCCAAGTTTAGAAAATCTACTAATATCAAAAAAAAAGTTGAAGTTTTTTCACCAATGTTAATACCTGCTTTGGCCTTATTAAAATTATAAGACAATGCCACAAAACTGGGTTTGAAGTTCAGGATTTGAAAAGAAGAATAAACATACTGTTGTATGCATAGTTAAAACCAGGAACAGACCTTCCAGAATCAGGAAGACTCTATTGAACTAGCTACACTTCTGTGGTAACCTGGACATTGAAATCTTGAAGTTCCAAGGAAAGTATGGTCTTTTCAAGAGTATGTGGCAGGGGTTCTGCTCCTCATCCAATAATTACAATACATTTATTGTACAGGTATTGTTTCTTATGAGTGGGCATAACATAGGAAACAGCATTTCTCTGGGGAAGGAAATTGAGACTGTTAAAAAGCAATGGGGAAAGTGATTACTAACATGTAAAATATAAATTTCTAAGTTAGAAGAAATTTTGCAAAGAGCTCATATTAAAATATGGGAATTCTTGGTAAGATTGGTTTTCTTACTGACTTATTCTTAGTTAAATTTGAGAAACAACAGAATTCTCTCCAGTATAAAGAATTTTGAAAAATGTATTGTAATTTGAGACTATACTTCATATACCATACTACCCCCTCTCTCTTAGTGTGACTTAAACCACAAATGTCAGCATTCTTTTGAAATAGTTTTTACTAATGGAAGAATAGCTAGATTGTGTGTGTGTGTGTGTGTATTTAGCTTTAAATAAAAATAAAATTGTCATTGAAGCAAAAAATAAATGTATGCTCCAATGTGTAGTCTCATGTCCTACTGGTTTCAAGGGTGGCATTCATAACTAAGCTTGCCACTGTGTCACTTACTGTGAACTTGGCTGTGCATAGACCAAGCAATATCACAGTCACATGCATCCTGATGTTGCTGGGACCACAACCTTGGTGTGATGCATGTCAAATGTGAACTGGTCTATGGGCAAAAAACTAAAGGAAAGAGTTTTGTGATGCTTTAATGATTTTTAAGGAGATTGAAATGGTTTCTGTTGAAAATAAAATGGAGGAAGGAGTACAAAAAAGCTGACTGTGCATTCTATATAGTCCTGCAACAGACTGTATTCTTAGAGATTTCTCTTCAACATTAACTGGTAGGCACTGAAATTGTCTGATTAGATCATCTTCGCTCAATTGTGATCTTTTCTGTCCTTTACATCATATCTCAAAATAAAAACATTAAGAAAAAGAAATAAAACTTAATATGAAATGAACGAATCTGCCAGAAGTTTTATTTAACTCACCAAAACAATGAGGGAAATTACAAGATGTAGCAATTAGAAGAATAGGAAATTGAAAGAACCACACATATTTTATGTAGATCATAAAATTTTGAATAACTTTTTTAATAAATATAAAATTGGCTACTGCCATGAAGCAATAATCAGCTATATTTCCAGGGTATAATTTGCATTTTCATAAACAAGAAATTGCTACCATTATCATCAAGTTCATTGATATACAAAGTAACTAAAAGACAATGAAAGACAAGCAACCAAAAATGTCCATCAGATAGGCTTAGGCTTCTTGTTTGTTTTTATTTGTTTGTTTGTTTTGTCCTTTTCAATTTTCTGGGTTTTTTTCCTCAGGCAATCAATTTAAATATATAGACAGTACAGAAGGAACGGTTACTTCAATTTTACCAAATATAAACTCTGACATAGGACTCAAAGGAGAGCAATGATTTTCTAATCATTAACTTACTAAAAACCATGATTATGAAACCAATTGTAATTGTATGAATTGCTTCATTAACTATAATATATCCAACGCACCATAAATGAATATCTTCTCTCCCGAAGTTATGAATTTTCACAATTTAACAGCAGGAATTCCAATACCAAAGTTAGAACTAGTATTCTGTTAGCCTGCACTGCAGGATGCACACTGACCAGCTGGAAATCACTATTTTCCTCTATCTTCACATTTTCTGGTCAGAGCCTGCACCTGTACTTTGTTTTGTTATTGCTCTTCTCTTTCTTTTTACCATCCCCTTTCTTCTGCTCCTAAGTTTCTAAAACTAGAAGCTAGTAAAAACATGAATTACACAAAAGTACACTTTATAAAGGAATTTTCAGAAATGTGCATGACCTGATAATGAAATTACACCATCCCACTGCTTCAAAGTCTGAGGCAAATGGCTCTTTTATGCCACTTAATTTATAATGGTCTTTATCACTGGCTTTCAGTTTGTCTTTTTTATAGTTCATGAGTGACACATTATTCTCAATGCTCACAGACATTTTTGGTCAAAAGTTGAGCATTATATACTCCATAAGATGCATCACATACTTCAAAAGTACTTAGCAACTTATTTATGAGAATATTAATGAATATCATAAAATATCCCTTCTGGTGCATATCTGTAAAAAACTGAGAATATAGTTAATTATGTTACAGAAGCCTGCTTATCATGAGTGCTCAAGCAGTGATTGGTGTTCTTTTCTCTTATTACTCGATACGTGAGAATTGTGTAGATAGTAGAGAACTCCAGAATTATGTGTGGAGTCCTTACTATGCTTACTCTGCAATCTCAAAAGGGATTAACCATGTCTGATATATGTCACAATAGCACCAACAGATTAATGGCAATTCAGGTATTTTTATATTAGCTGCTGTAATGTTTCCAATTCAGGATTTACTGTGCTGGTTTTGAACAGATACTACCTAACTTAATGCCAGAAAATACATTAGGCTCTTGGAGACATAGGAAGTGCTCTGTGCTGGGAAATAGATGCAAACGGCAACCAACAGATTGGGGAAAGATCTTTACCAATCCTACAACAGATAGAGGGCTTATATCCAAAATATACAAAGAACTCAAGAAGTTAGACCGCAGGGAGACAAATAACCCTACTAAAAAATGGGGTTCAGAGCTAAACAAAGAATTCACAGCTGAGGAATGCCGAATGGCTGAGAAACACCTAAAGAAATGTTCAACATCTTTAGTCACAAGGGAAATGCAAATCAAAACAACCCTGAGATTTCACCTCACACCAGTGAGAATGGCTAAGATCAAAAACTCAGGGGTCAGCAAATGCTGGCAAGGATGTGGAGAAAGAGGAACACTCCTCCATTGTTGGTGGGATTGCAGACTGGTACAATCATTCTGGAAATCAGTCTGGAGGTTCCTCAGAAAATTGGACATTGAACTACCTGAGGATCCAGCTAAACCTCTCTTGGGCATATACCCAAAAGATGCACCAACATATAACAAAGACACGTTCTCCACTATGTTCATCGCAGCCTTATTTATAATAGCCAGAAGCTGGAAAGAACCCAGATGCCCTTCAACAGAGGAATGGATACAGAAAATGTGGTACATCTACACAATGGAATATTACTCAGCTATCAAAAACAATGACTTTATGAAATTCACAGGGAAATGGATGGAATTGGAAAATATCATCCTGAGTGAGGTAACCCAATCACAGAAAAACACACAGAAAAACACTCATTTATAAGTGGCTATTAGCCCAAAGGCTTGAATTACCCTAGATGCACAGAACACATGAAATTCAAGAAGGATGACCAAAATGCGAATGCTTCACTCCTTCTTTAAAAGGGGTACAAGAATGCCCTTGGCAGGGAACAGGGAGGCAAAGTTTAGAACAGAGGGAGAAGGAACACCCATTCAGAGCCTGCCCCACATGTGGCCTATATATATACAGCCACCAAACTAGATAAGATGGATGAAGCAAAGAAGTGCAGGCCGACAGGAACTGGATGTAGATCTCTGCTGAGAGACACAGCCAGAATACAGCAAATACATAGGCGAATGCCAGCAGCAAACCACTGAACTGAGAACGGGACCCCTGTTGAAGGAATTAGAGAAAGGACTGAAAAACCTGAAGGAGCTTGAGACCCCATAAGAACAACAATCCCAACCAACCAGAGCTTCCAGGGACTAAGCCACTACCCAAAGTCTATACATGTTCTGGCCCTGGCCTCCAAATTCATAGGTAGCAATTAATAGCCTAGTAGGGGGACCATTGGAAGGGAAAGCTCTTGGTCCTGCTAAGACTGGACCCCCAGTGAATGGGATTGTTGAAGGAGGGTGGTAATGGGGAGTTGAATGGGAGGGGAACATCCATATAGAAGGGGAGGGTGAGGGGTTAGGGGGATGATGGCCTGGAAACCAGGAAAGGGAATAACATTTGAAATGTATATAAAAATTACCCAATTTAATAAAAATGGAAGAAAAAATAAGATAAAAAAATAAGTAACAGGACAATCAAAATATAGATACTTACTGTGAATTACAGAAATGTTTACAAATCAACAATTTTACAAAGAATTCAATATTTCATACTAATATAGATAATTTTATAAATAATCAATACTCACATGTAACTTCTTATAAAAATGTAAAATATAATATTAAAACAATCAGTGAATTGCTATTATAGAAAAAAAGATGGGACCATTTAGAGCTTTCTGGTCAACTAATTTTCCAAATGACAAAGCACAACTCTAACAAATTTATCAGGTTCATATTATTTCATATTTCTATGTATTCTAACTATATAGAAAATTCCTATCCATGCTTGACAAATCTGTATGAGTAAGTTTCTCTCCACATGAATGAAAGAATTCACCCTTTCTCTGAGACTTTTATAGCATTGTGTTCAACACAATTTTATTTATTGTATGCATAAATACATTTATCACGTGGTCATTGCTAAGTTGGTCTTTCAGGTTATAACTCCCTGGAGATAGAAATGTCATTCATTATTAGAATCCCAGTATCTAACACAGCCCCTTTCACAAAATGGCTTAGGAAATACCATCTTGGTGGATTGATAAGTGGGGAAATAGAAACAATGGATTGGATTTTATTTCTTCTAGCAAAGTAACTGATAAAATCTGATGAGTTCAAGACTATGTCTATTAATAGGCTTTAAAGCACACATTCTTGGTAGCTCACTAAAGCTACTATAATGGCCTATTAAGTTTTCTTTAACATTTTGGAAGATATAAGATAACCCATTTATGAAAAAGAAAATATAACCTTGTAACCTAAGTAAGAAATGTGTGAAGGTAACCTTAATATCATAAATAATATATTGTGGAAATATCTCTACTGTTGCTACATGAATTCTACTTTCCATTACAAAAGGTTTCCTTTTGTTAGATTCTGATATTTAGTATAGGAGAAGCTTTGCAGTAGTGCCATAACTAAATTAACTGGTGAACAAAAGAAAGCTTTTTAAAGTACAACAGAAATTGTGCCTGTGTTCCAAGTATACTGTTTGAAGTCACTTTTTTGCTTAACATAAAGTAGTTTAGGAAAAATTAGGCAAGTATGACTTCCTTCTATTTCAATGGTTTAAAAGATGCCACTGAAGACTATCATGTCCTTAATCAGAACTCATTTATATACATGTTATAGGACACATTCATCTTAATGGAGAGTTTATCTTGTGTCTTTTAAGGAAAAAAAGATTTTATAAAGGCAGAAAATATTTTGCCTAAAATACATTTACTGCATATGATTTACAAATGTAGGAGACCTACTTAATATATTTTATGTTCTTCAATACAGCTTACTCAATTAATGTTGTCTGTCCACTTTTTAGACTATCCTACTGGGTTACAAGGTTTTTGCTGAAAGCTGTGCCTTATTTAGTGTATTCTTCTGAATGATTAATATAACCAAGTTAAAAAAAGAAGAAGAAAGAAAGAAAGGTGTACTTCTAAAAAAAACAAAGTAACTAGAAATCCCAAATTTTGTATCAGTTCAGTAACTCTTTCATTAATATGAAGAAATATCAATTTATGACTTGGTAACATATGTGCTGGTGCATAAAAGCAAGGGTTCTATGGTAGAAGAGCTGAAAAAGGTAGAGCAGAAATTTCTCTGTGAGAGCAGAGGATCACAACAGCTAACTCCCAAGTCACCCTCTGATCCTAAATTTGCTCTAGGATATTACTATAGAATATAACCAATATAAGTATCATTTAAATTTTCCCTATAAGATAAATATATACAATGACAGAATGAAACTAACTGTACATTCAAGCCAATTAAAAAGTGCAGTAATTTAAAAGACAAATCTTAAAACATGACACCCCTTAACCAGAGATGAGAAAAAAATGTTTCTGTTGAACAATAGTCTTTTTCCTGTAGAAGTGGCATTTCTCAGGAAACACTGCCACTAGTGTTTCCTGCTCGCTAAAAATAACAAAATGCATAGACCTCTATTCTTTATGAAATGGATGCTTTGTTAAGTATCATTGGAGACTATATATATATATATATATACTGGCATCTGAAATCTATTTTTGTGTCTTAACAAAAGAAGCAACACCACCATCATGTGGCGAAAGAGGTTAACTTTTAAAGTCACAGATTAAATTTAAATTCATTCTGTAATGCTCTAGATAAATATATATTACTTGCACAAAATTCATATGTTCATTTAATAATGCAGCTAAACTAAATTGTAAAGGAAAAACATTTATGAAGAAAACTGTGATTAGCTTCTTCAAGTTAGATTGTGAAATACTGATGCTTGCCTGGTTGTATAATACTAGTGAAAAAAAGAATAGGGCAGAAAGCTGATAAACTTAATTTAGTGGCATAATGATAGCTACCTGATAGCTAGCTAGGTAGATAGATAATAGATAGATAGATAGATAGATCGATAGGTAATAGATAGATAGATAATAGATAGATAGATAATAGATAGATAGATAGATAGATAGATAGATAGATAGATAGATAGATAGATAGATAGATAGATAGATAGATGGATAAAAATAGATATCTAGATATTTAGATGTGTAAAGAATTCCAAAAAGATACAAATAAAAGCTAAGACTGTATCAGTTTACAGTTTCATCAGTTTAATAATAATACTTTATAAATGATATTTATTATAATATATAATATTATGACATATAATATTTTAAAAGATGTTCATGAATGGAGAAGAAAGCCTGCTGAGGAAGAATGAGGTGAAGAGAAATTGGAAAGGGAATAAAAGCTCCTGGGAATGAATATAATGAAAGTACAATTAAGCAGATGTGTGAAAGTGTCAGAGTGGAACCAACTGTCTTATACAATCAATATACTCTATTTTTAACAGTCTTGTTTCCTAGAATATATGATTATTATTTACTATAATTCATATTAAATAATAATTTATATATTCAATTATATACAATTATATATAATTTTACTATTTCCATGGGGCTTATCTCAATTGATTCTAACAGTCCTCTGATAGATCATCTGGACAAATATAGAGGAAAAATCAGAATTAAAGAACATCATACATCAGATTTTGACTTATTAAATTTCGACAGAATATTTCATTCTAAGCACTAAAGAATATAAAATGCATGCAACAGCCCATAGAAATTTTAATAAAATGCACCACATACTGGGACACAAAACAAATATTAATAAATTCAGAAAAATTGAGAAAACACTACATATACTATCTGAACTCAATATAAAATCAGTAGCAAATTAATCTCTAATAATACACAAACTCATGGAGAAATAAACAGCATACAAAATGGTGAATGAGTGAAAAAAATTAAGAAAAAATTTTATTAATTTATGGTACTAAGCTAAAATGAAGACAGCAAAACCATAGCTCTGGGACACTTTAAAAAGAATTCTAAGAGATTAAAATATGACTATAAGAGTCTACATTAAAAAGCCAGAATGAGTAAAATCATTGATACAACTCAAGAATTTGGAAAAACAAAAATAAACCAAACCCAAGTCTAGTAGATAAAAGAAATAATAAAATCAAAGCAGAAATTGGTAAAATAGTAACAAAGAAGATAATTAACACCTGATTATTTGAGAAGATGAGCAATATAGATGGACTCTAAGCCAATTAACCAAAAGGAAAAAGAGATAGTCAAAATTAACAGACTCAAAGATGACAGAAAACTATTATAATAGATGCAAAAGAAATTCAGGGTATTATAAATAAATACCATTTTTTAAAAACTGTACTCTATTGAGTTAGAAAATATAAAAAGGGGAGACGGAGAATATCTAGATTCATTTATATGACCAAAGTTAAACAATGATAAAAAGGCTTGCAACTAAAAAATCCCAGGCCCACATGGACTCACAACAGAATTCTAAATTGAATTTATAAAAAGAAGATGTATAGCCAGTACTTCTTAAATCAGTATAAGAAAATAGAAAGAAAATTTCAAAGACAACTAAGACACAACAAAAAGAAAAGTGCAGGCCAGTATTCCTTATGAACATAGATGTAAAAGGATCTTCAATGAACTCTTGAAAACTGATATAGGCGTATTACAAAAAAGACCATCTATCTCAATGAAGTTGGCTTTATCCCAGTGACTCAACATATATGTCAATAAATGTAATAGGTCATATAAATTGACTTGAAGATAAAAATCACATGACTATCTCAATAAACACAGAAAAGACCTTTGACAAAACCCAAACTGCTTCATGAAAAAGCCCCAGGGAGTATAGGGCTGAAAAGAACACATCTCAACACAATAAAAGCTATGTATGACGAACCCTCAGCAAATATTATACTAAATTTTAAAAAAGAAAAACATTTAAGAAATGTCACCAATTCAGGAAACTAGACATGGCTGTCTGCTGTCCCCACTCTGTTTCAGTAAAGTATTTGAAACGATGGCTAAAATAGTGAGAGAAGAGAAGGAAGTTGAAGGCATGTAAACAAAGACAGCTTACTAGAAATGAGAAATAATTATCAGATAATAGGTAAATTGAAATGTATAACATTTTCATTTAATATTAGGAGGCTAAGCATGTCAATTAAAGTTGCCAAGATTGTTAGAATCCGGATTCTTTTTTATTTAATTTATTATTTTTATTGGATTTTTTTAGTTATATTTCAAATGTTATTCCCTTTCCCGGTTTCCCGTCCATATGTCCCCTATTCCAGCCCCATCCCCCTTCTTCTATAAGGTGTTCCCCCTCCCCAGCCACCCCCCCCTTCCTGCCTCTACCCTGGCATTTCCCTACACTGGGAAGTCTAGCCTTGGCAGAACCAAGGGCTTCTCCTCCCATTGGTGCCCAAAAAGGCCATCCTCTGCTACATATACAGCTGGAGCCATGGGTCTGCCATGTGTACTCTTTATGTAGGGGTTTAGTCCCTGGGAGCTCTGGTTGGTTGGTATTGTTGTTCTTATGGGGTTGCAAGCCCCTTGAGTTCCTTCAGTCCTTTCTCTAACTCCTCCAATGGGGACCGTGTTCTCAATTCAATGATTTGCTGCTAGCATTCGCCTTTGTATTTATCATGCTCTGTCTGGCTGAGCCTCTCGGGAGACGACTATATCAGGCTCCTGTCAGCATGCACTTCTTGGCTTCATCAATATTTTCTAGGTTTGGTGGATGTATATATATATGGGCATTTTTAATACTTAATTCGGATACTTGGTGTGACTTTTTAATGTATTAATTCAGATCTTTTATTTTGGAGAATATTTCTTTTTTATTGGTTATTTTAACTATTTCAATGTAATGTATTTCAAATGTTATTCCCCTTTCCAGTTTCCCCTCCTCAAACTCCCTATTTCATTCTAACTCTCCCCTGCTTCTTTGAGGGTGCTCCCCCACCAACCTATCCACCCTTGCCTTACCACCCTAGTATTCCCCTAAGCTGGGGCATCAAATTTTCACAGGACCATGGGCCTCCCATCCCATTGATGCCAAACAATGTCATCCTCTACTACATATGTAGCTGGCGTCATGGGTCCCTCCATGTGTATTCTTTGGAGGTTTAGTCCTTGGGAGCTCTGGGGTTTCTGGTTGGTTGATATTGTTGTTCTTCTTATGGGGTTGCAAACCCTTTCAGTTCCTTCAGTCCTTCCGGTAACTCCTCTATTGGTCCCAGTGCTCAGTCTGATAGTTGGCTGCAAGCAACTGCATCTGTATTGGTCAGGCTTTTGCAAAGCCTATCGGGAGACAACTATATCAGGCTCTAGTCAGCAAGCACTTCTTGGCATCAGCAATAGTGTCTGGGTATGGTGTCTGCATATGGGATGGATCCCCAGGTGGGGCAGTTTCTGGATGGCCTTTCCTTCAGTTTCTGCTCCACTCTTTGTCCCTGATTTCCTTTAGACAGGAACAATTCTGGCTTAAAATTTTTGAGATGGGTGAGTGGCCCCATCCCTCAACCAGAGGCTGTGCCTAACCTCTGAATATGGTCTCTACAGGCTCAAAAAGTATCAGATGCCAGGAAAAGCAGGAGGCTCCCAGGACTCAGCAGGGATGACATTAGCTGAAATACCCAACAAAGGGGAGAGAGAACACGTAAGAATATTTCTTAACATATATTTTTTAACCTTTTACTATTCTGCTCAAGTAAACATTGTGAGTAATTAGGTTTCTCTCTCTCTCTCTCTCTCTCTCTCTCTCTCTCTCTCTCTCTCTCTCTCTCTCATCCTGTGTCATATGCTATGGCTCGTGTGATGAATTCCTACAAATTCTGTGCCTGAAAACCCCAAGCATTTATTCTCTAGAGGACAGAGGTCTGAAGGCACTTCACTGAGCCCTGGCCAAAGACTTTGGGACTATCATCCTTCCAGGAGCACTAGGGAATGCCCATTTTCTTGTTCTGCTAATGCATAAAACTTGCATTCCTTTTCTCACCAAGTTCCAAGTCCCTTCTTCCTCAGACAACAGCATATAACTTTCAAATCTACCTCTCCATTTACTTCCGTAGGAAAAGAAATCTCTCTGCCGTCTTTTTATCAGAAACCAATTTTTCTTTTTTTGCATTTGAGAACAACAGGAATATCTAAGGTGGTTAAAGTTTTTTCAAGATTTTTGTTATTGGTTGTTTTCTTTATTTACATTTCAAAAGTTGTCCCCCTTCCCAGTCTCCCTTCTGCAAATAGCTCATCCCATCTCCCCTCCCCTTTGCCTCTATGAGCATGCTCCCTCACCCACCCACCCATTCCCGCCTCACCACTCTAGCATCCCCCTACACTGGGGCATCAAGCCTCCACAGAACCAAGGTCCTCCTTTGGAACCATGGACCCATCTGTGTATACTGTTCGCTTGATGGTTTAGTCTCTGGCAGCTCTGGGAATGTACAGTTACCTAATATTGTTATTTCTATGGTGTTGCAGTCCCCATCAACTCCTTCAGTCCTTCCTCTCAATTCTTTTATGTGATTTTCCTCTGTGTTAGTTGGGTTATTCATCTAACCTAACCACCCTACTTCTGTTTATAATAGGGACTATAAATATTTTATAGAACTTATGGAGATATTTTTAGAGAATAGTACTCTGCTGATTATCTTTTACCACCTTGTTTTGCAAAAATCTAACTTTAACGCTATTATCCAAGAAGGTTCTAAAGAAAATGGTAGTTTCTCATCATAAAGTACTTTTGTCTTTCTATCTATGTATAAAAATCCAAAGGAGCATTCCTGAAGTACAAGATCCACTAATTTCATTTGATCCACTCCAGTCAGCAATCACTAACAATTTTTGTTGTGGACTTGTATTTTCTCATTTTCCTGGCTAAAGAACATTGTAAGGAATAATACATGGAACACATTTGCTTTCAAAGTTGCCCTTAATTTCATTTTCTATTTTGCTATTTAATATACTTTATCTTTGATGATACATTTATTTTAGAATTCGAGGTCAGAGAGGGTCTTCTGATTGTATATAATCTTTCATCAGTAAATGTGAACTGTGTGGCTTGATATTTATCACGTTGAGTTCTGCATGAATAGGTTCAATGTCGCAAGAACATCACTGCCAGAGGAGAAAATATTTAATAACAGAAATTATTTTAAAATGATGCAAGTAATAGTGATTTTTACATAAAAGTGATTAGTAATATTTTCCATTAACTGAACTTTTATTTTTCCAGAACTGCATGACTAACAAGTATGTATCTTGGTACACTTATTGAAACAAGATACAAATGTTCACTTAAAAATCTGTAAATCACGCTAGTTGTTTCTCCCGTCCAATTTTATGTTCTCAAATAAGAATGATCAGCACTGGCTTTAGGATAAAGTACCAACTACATAGCACCATAGGTAAGGCTTTCACTTGATGCCTTCTTTACCACATGCCTCACTATAAGAACATGGAACATAACATGAAGGAAACACTATGGCTAGACATAGTACAGGCATGGCAAAAAGTCTCAAGAACTTGTGACTTAGTAATATTGTGATGTAATCTGACATAATGTCGGTAGTTATCCAAACACATTTCACTGTTGCTAGAACTAACTTCATTTGTCAATTAATTTTCATAATTTTATATTTTTAACTTTATTTTCATTAGAATTGTAAGTAATAGTCTCATTGTGGTATTTATTAAACAGAATGTGTAGGATTATATTTTTGAGATTATTATCTAACAACAACATTTTCCCTTCCCTTTCTTCTTTCTAAACCTCCCATAGCTCTCTTCCCACTCTCCTTCAAATTTGTGGTCTATTTTTTCACTAATTATTATCATATGCATATATTTATATACCTATTTACTCCTGAATATAAACCTGTTTAGTCATTATAATGCTACCTGTATGTAGTCCTATGTCTTCTCAGGGCTGACCACTTAGCACTGGACAACTAATTGGCTTGCTCTTCCCTGAGGAAAACCACCTCTCTTACTCCCAGCTTTCCTCAGTTGCCTATAGATTTTTGCACTGGGTAGGCCTCATGTGCTTAGCATGCAATTTGACATGTTCATTGGTATCATTGTTGTTAAGCTAACATTTTTCTGGCCTCAGTGGGAGAGGATATGCCTAGTCCTGCAGTGACTTGAGGTGCCAGGGTGAGTTGGCATCTGAGAAGGGGGTTCCAAATTCTCAGAGGAGAAGGGGAGGGCAGAATGGGAGTGAGAGTACTATGTGAGGGGTGTCTAGAAGGAGGTGGGCCACAATCAGGATGTAAAGTGAATAAATGAATAAATTTTTGGAAAAAGTATTATATATGCATTCTATAGAATCTTATCTTTAAATAGGAAATTTTTCAGTCTTATATCATATGAACCAATTGCAAGATATTATACTATGCAAGATAAACCATACATACAACATTGTCTCACTTATATGTGGAATTTAATGTTTGAAGTCAGATAAATAAAATAGAATTATAGTTTCTAGAGTGGAAGAAGAGGACTATGTAGGTACTGATAAAATGATAACAATTTTCAATCAGGCATAAGAATATGATTTGCAATTTATTGAACAAAGAATGACTATAGTAAATAATCTATTATATACATCAAAATAACCCAATATGTTAATTTTATATATATTACCATAAAATAAGTATAACTGGTTATAGATATATTATTGTATTTTTGAGTCAATCATCTAACATCTATGTATATGCAAATCAATTGTTTTGGATATATATTAAAAGTACTAGCCAGCAGAGGATCCCTGCCTTCAGCAGCTCTCTGCTCCCAGGCCCCCTGGAGGGGAGTTCTTGCCGCCTGGTCGGGCGGGCTCTCCTGAGGCAGCAGAGCGGAGGAGACCACCAACGCTGCCAACCCCTGCACACATCCCTGGCCCAGGAGGAAACTGTATACGGCCTCTGGGTACCCGTAGAGGAGGGCCCAGGAGCAGCAGATCCACTGCGTCTGAGACACCGCACCTGAAGGGACCTACCGGATAAACAGTTCTCTGCACCCAAATCCCGTGGGAGGGAGAGCTAAACCTTCAGAGAGGCGGACACGCCTGGGAAACCAGAAGAGACTGCACGCTGCACACAGTACTGACCCCAGAGGAAAACAAAAGCTATCTGGAACCCTGGTGCACCAAACCTCCCAGAAAGGGCGGCGCAGATCTTCCTGGCTGCTGAGGCCGTGGAGAGCCATAGGGCAACACCCCGTGAGCAAACTTGAGCCTGGGGACCACAGGTAAGACAAACTTTTCTGCTACAAACGACTTGCCTGGTGAACTCAAGACACAGGCTCACAGGAACAGCTGAAGACCTGTAGAGAAGAAAAACTACACGCTCGAAAACAGAACACTCTGTCCCCATAACTGGCTGAAAGAAAACAGGAAAACAGGTCTACAGCACTCCTGAAACACAGGCTTATAAGACAGTCTAGCCACTGTCAGAAATAGCAGAACAAAGTAACACTAGAGATAATCTGATGGCGAGAGGCAAGCGCAGGAACCCAAGCAACAGAAACCAAGACTACATGGCATCATCGGAGCCCAATTCTCCCACCAAAGCAAACACAGAATATCCAAACACACCAGAAAAGCAAGATCTAGTTTCAAAATCATATTTGATCATGATGTTGGAGGACTTCAAGAAAGACATGAAGAACTCCCTTAGAGAAACACAGGAAAACATAAACAAACAAGTAGAAGCCTACAGAGAGGAATCGCAAAAATTTCCTAAAAGAATTCCAGGAAAACATAAATAAACAAGTAGAAGCCCATAGAGAGGAGTCACAAAAATCCCTGAAAGAATTCCAGGAAAACACAATCAAACAGTTGAAGGAATTAAAAATGGAAATAGAAGCAATCAAGAAAGAACACATGGAAACAACCCTGGATATAGAAAACCAAAAGAAGAGACAAGGAGCTGTAGATACAAGCATCACCAACAGAATACAAGAGATGGAAGAGAGAATCTCAGGAGCAGAAGATTCCATAGAAATCATTGACTCAACTGTCAAAGATAATGTAAAAGCGGAAAAAGCTACTGGTCCAAAACATACAGGAAATCCAGGACTCAATGAGAAGATCAAACCTAAGGATAATAGGTATAGAAGAGAGTGAAGACTCCCAGCTCAAAGGACCAGTAAATATCTTCAACAAAATCATAGAAGAAAAAACTTCCCTAACCTAAAAAAGAGATACCCATAGGCATACAAGAAGCCTACAGAACTCCAAATAGATTGGACCAGAAAAGAAACACCTCCCGTCACATAATAGTCAAAACACCAAACGCACAAAATAAAGAAAGAATATTAAAAGCAGTAAGGGAAAAAGGTCAAGTAACATATAAAGGCAGACCTATCAGAATCACACCAGACTTTTCGCCAAAACTATGAAGGCCAGAAGATCCTGGACTGATGTCATACAGACCCTAAGAGAACACAAATGCCAGACCAGGTTACTGTATCCTGCAAAACTCTCAATCAACATAGATGGAGAAACCAAGATATTCCATGACAAAACCAAATTTACACAATATCTTTCTACAAATCCAGCACTACAAAGGATAATAAATGGTAAAGCCCAACATAAGGAGGCAAGCTATACCCTAGAAGAAGCAAGAAACTAATCGGCGTGGCAACAAAACAAAGAGAAGAAAAGCACACAAACATAACCTCACATCCAAATATGAATACAACAGGAAGCAATAATCACTATTCCTTAATATCTCTCAACATCAATGGCCTCAACTCCCCAATAAAAAGACATAGATTAACAAACTGGATACGCAACGAGGACCCTGCATTCTGCTGCCTACAGGAAACACACCTCAGAGACAAAGACAGACACTACCTCAGAGTGAAAGGCTGGGAAACAACTTTCCAAGCAAATGGTCTGAAGAAGCAAGCTGGAGTAGCCATTCTAATATCAAATAAAGTCAATTTTCAACTAAAAGTCATCAAAAAAGATAAGGAAGGACACTTCATATTCATCAAAGGAAAAATCCACCAAGATGAACTCTCAATCCTAAATATCTATGCCCCAAATACAAGGGCACCTACATACGTAAAAGAAACCTTGCTAAAGCTCAAAACACACATTACACCTCACACAATAATAGTAGGAGATTTCAACACCCCACTCTCATCAATGGACAGATCATGGAAACAGAAATTAAACAGAGACGTAGACAGACTAAGAGAAGTCATGAGCCAAATGGACTTAACAGATATTTATAGAACATTCTATCCTAAAGCAAAAGGATATACCTTCTTCTCAGCTCCTCATGGTACTTTCTCCAAAATTGACCATATAATTGGTCAAAAAATGGGCCTCAACAGGTACAGAAAGATAGAAATAATCCCATGCGTGCTATCAGACCACCACGGCCTAAAACTGGTCTTCAATAACAATAAGGGAAGAATGCCCACATATACGTGGAAATTGAACAATGCTCTACTCAATGATAACCTGGTCAAGGAAGAAATAAAGAAAGAAATTAAAAACTTTTTAGAATTTAATGAAAATGAAGATACAACATACCCAAACTTATGGGACACAATGAAAGCTGTGCTAAGAGGAAAACTCATAGCGCTGAGTGCCTGCAGAAAGAAACAGGAAAGAGCATATGTCAGCAGCTTGACAGCACACCTAAAAGCTCTAGAACAAAAAAAAAAAAAAAAAAAAAAAAAAAAAGAAGCAAATACACCCAGGAGGAGTAGAAGGCAGGAAATAATCAAACTCAGAGCCTAAATCAACCAAGTAGAAACAAAAGGACCATAGAAAGAATCAACAGAACCAAAAGTTGGTTCTTTGAGAAAATCAACAAGATAGATAAACCCTTAGCCAGATTAACGAGAGGACACAGAGAGTGTGTCCAAATTAACAAAATCAGAAATGAAAAGGGAGACATAACTACAGATTCAGAGGAAATTCAAAAAATCATCAGATCTTACTATAAAAGCCTATATTCAACAAAACTTGAAAATCTGCAGGAAATGGACAATTTCCTAGACAGATACCAGGTACCGTTAAATCAGGAACAGATAAACCAGTTAAACAACCCCATAACTCCTAAGGAAATAGAAGAAGTCATTAAAGGTCTCCCAACCAAAAAGAGCCCAGGTCCAGACGGGTTTAGTGCAGAATTCTATCAGACCTTCATAGAAGACCTCGTACCAATATTATCCAAACTATTCCACAAAATTGAAACAGATGGAGCACTACCGAATTCCTTCTATGAAGCCACAATTACTCTTATACCTAAACCACACAAAGACCCAACAAAGAAAGAGAACTTCAGACCAATTTCCCTTATGAATATCGATGCAAAAATACTCAATAAAATTCTGGCAAACCGAATCCAAGAGCACATCAAAACAATCATTCACCATGATCAAGTAGGCTTCATCCCAGGCATGCAGGGATGGTTTAATATACGGAAAACCATCAACGTGATCCATTATATAAACAAACTGAAAGAACAAAACCACATGATCATTTCATTAGATGCTGAGAAAGCATTTGACAAAATTCAACACCCCTTCATGATAAAAGTCCTGGAAAGAATAGGAATTCAAGGCCCATACCTAAACATAGTAAAAGCCATATACAGCAAACCAGTTGCTAACATTAAACTAAATGGAGAGAAACTTGAAGCAATCCCACTAAAATCAGGGACTAGACAAGGCTGCCCACTCTCTCCCTACTTATTCAATATAGTTCTTGAAGTTCTAGCCAGAGCAATCAGACAACAAAAGGAGGTCAAGGGGATACAGATCGAAAAAGAAGAAGTCAAAATATCACTATTTGCAGATGATATGATAGTATATTTAAGTGATCCCAAAAGTTCCACCAGAGAACTACTAAAGCTGATAGACAACTTCAGCAAAGTAGTTGGGTATAAAATTAACTCAAATAAATCAGTAGCCTTCCTCTACACAAAAGAGAAACAGGCCGAGAAAGTAATTAGGGAAATGACACCCTTCATAATAGATCCAAATAATTTAAAGTACCTCGGTGTGACTTTAACCAAGCAAGGGAAAGATCTGTACAATAGGAACTTCAAGACTCTGAAGAAAGAAATTGAAGAAGATCTCAGAAGATGGAAAGATCTCCCATGCTCATGGATTGGCAGGATTAATATAGTAAAAATGGCCATTCTACCAAAAGCGATCTACAGATTCAATGCAATCCCCATCAAAATACCAATCCAATTCTTCAAAGAGTTAGACAGAACAATCTGCAAATTCATCTGGAATAACAAAAAACCCAGGATAGCTAAAACTATCCTCAACAATAAAAGGACTTCAGGGGGAATCACTATCCCAGATCTCAAGCAGTATTACAGAGCAATAGTGATAAAAACTGCATGGTATTGGTACAGAGACAGACAGATAGACCAATGGAACTGAATTGAAGACCCAGAAATGAACCCACACACCTATGGGCACTTGATTTTTGACAAAGGAGCCAAAAACCATCCAATGGAAAAAAAAAGATAGCATTTTCAGCAAATGGTGCTGGTTCAACTGGAGGTCAACATGTAGAAGAATGCAGATCGATCCATGCTTATCACCCTGTACAAAAGCTTAAGTCCAAGTGGATCAAGGACCTCCACATCAAACCAGATACACTCAAACTAATAGAAGAAAACTAGGAAGCATTTGGAACACATGGGCACTGGAAAAAATTTCCTGAACAAAACACCAATGGCTTATGCTCTAAGATCAAGAATCGACAAATGGGATCTCATAAAACTGCAAAGCTTCTGTAAGGCAAAGGACACTGTGGTTAGGACAAAACGGCAACCAACAGATTGGGAAAAGATCTTTACCAATCCTACAACAGATAGAGGGCTTATATCCAAAATATACAAAGAACTGAAGAAGTTAGACCGCAGGGAGACAAATAACCCTATTAAAAAATGGGGTTCAGAGCTAAACAGAGAATTCACAGCTGAGGAATGCCGAATGGCTGAGAAACACCTAAAGAAATGTTCAACATCTTTAGTCATCAGGGAAATGCAAATCAAAACAACCCTGAGATTTCACCTCACACCAGTGAGAATGGCTAAGATCAAAAACTCAGGTGACAGCAAATGCTGGCGAGGATGTGGAGAAAGGGGAACACTCCTCCATTGTTGGTGGGGTTGCAGACTGGTACAACCATTCTGGAAATCAGTCTGGAGGTTCCTCAGAAAATTGGACATTGAACTGCCTGAGGATCCAGCTATACCTCTCTTGGGCATATACCCAAAAGATGCCCCAACATATAAAAAAGACACGTGCTCCACTATGTTCATCGCAGCCTTATTCATAATAGCCAGAAGCTGGAAAGAACCCAGATGCCCTTCAACAGAGGAATGGATACAGAAAATGTGGTACATCTACACAATGGAATATTACTCAGCCATCAAAAACAATGACTTTGTGAAATTCGTAGGCAAATGGTTGGAACTGGAAACTATCATCCTGAGTGAGCTAACCTAATCACAGAAAGACATACATGGTATGTACTCATTGATAAGTGGCTATTAGCCCAAATGCTTGAATTACCCTAGATGCCTAGAACAAATGAAACTCAAGACGGATGATCAAAATGTGAATGCAGATCGCCCCTGAGAGACACACAGCCAGAATACAGCAATACATAGGCGAATGCAAGCAGCAAACCACTGAACTGAGAATAAGACCCCCGTTGAAGGAATCAGAGAAAGACCTGGAAGAGCTTGAAGGAGCTCAAGACCCCATATGTACAGCAATGCCAACCAACCAGAGCTTCCAGGGACTAAGCCACTACCCAAAGACTATACATGGACTGACCCTGGACTCTGACCTCGTAGGTTGCAATGAATATCCTAGTAAGAGCACCAGTGGAAGGGGAAGCCCTGGGTCCTGCTAAGACTGAACCCCTAGTGAACTAGACTGTTGGGGAGAGGGCAGCAATGGGGGAGGGTTGGGAGGGGAACACCCATAAGGAAGGGGAGGGGGGAGGGGGATGTTTGCCCGGAAACCGGGAAAGGGAATAACACTCGAAATGTATATAAGAAATACTCAAGTTAATAATAATAAAAAAAAAAGTACTATACATTAAAGCTTTGTATTGTACTGCATATACTTATATCATTATGATGGGCCAATCATACTAAAATACTGTTAATATTAATAGTTTTTAAATTTATAAGACCAAAATAACTCAACAGAACACAAAAATTTTCCACACACACATACATACAAAAAAGCCAATGCAATCTTCTAGGTCCTCACTAGAACTAGATGATAAAGATACTAGTTTGGGCTTCAAGGCATAGAGAAATTGAGCTAGTATTTATATAGACGCATCCTCCCTCAGACTAGCTTTCATAATGCAGGAAGGAGACTACTAGAGGAGAAAAGTCATCAGTGGTCTTACCCAGCCTTGGGCCCTGAAAGTTACTATATTAACCTACCAGGAAAAGTGTGTACCCACTAGTGATATAGTGACAAGAGTGTTACAGAGATATTTAACATCTTAGATTTGAGTCCCCACACCAGGAAAGAATTCATTCCTGGTACTGTAACCCTAGTCGAAAGCAATGGCAGGAAAGGTTATAAATCTTAGAAAGGAACCAACTACTGTTGTTTTGCCAAAAGGACATATTGTCAAACTGCCTTCTAAACATTTATGTTTATATTGATATATTATGAACTCAGCCTTGGTCTTTTCAGTAGGAAGATGTTAGTTCATAAAATAATAATTGGTCAATATCATGATAATAAATTATAGTAAAATGCTTGACCATACTTGATATGTATGTCACCCCATCCAAATTTTTTGAAACATACCTTTTCTACCCACACCCCAGTTCCTGAACAATGAATTAGAGGGCTATTATTTATTTAAAAATGCCAGGCCACATGCTAAGTTTGTTTCCCCTAGCTTGTTTCCCATGCCTGACTCTTTCCCAGAGTTCCGATCTCTTCCAGAAACTCTTGCCTATTTTCTCCTCTCCTGCTGCTATAAGCCATTCGGCCCTTTATTGATACATGATGCTTTTACACATTGCACAAGACATTATCCATACCTCCTCTTTTAGTCCAAAAAAAAACTTTTTCCCTAATATAAATAAACTATGTACAACAAAAACCAATATAAAAACTAAGAAATAAATTTACATATATAATTCCAGTCCTTATGTATTTGACTACCTTAAGCTTAATTGTGAGGCCATAACTATCTTATCTTCAACCCTTTCAGAGACCTGAGGAGGATATTACCTGACTAACCCATCATAATGGTATAAATACAAAGCTATGATATAATATATGCATATATATACATATATATCCAATTTATTTCATATACATATATGTTGGATGAATGACTCAAACAGACAAATATGTATAACAAGTTATACCTATTTTTATACTAGATACTTGGAGAAAGTACTCTACTGTCTATCCTTTCTTGGTGAGTCCAAAGTCTTGTACCTAATTCACTTTCTATCATAGCTTATATTACCAACTGTCTGGAACAGTTTGAAATGTTGGAACAAGTGGGGTCAGCATTTTGAAGCTGTCCTGGAAGCAAGTTTTAATGAAACAGCTATTGAGATAGTATGGGGTTGCTTTAATTTCATTGGTATCTGTTTATTTTTATCTGTGACCATATAAACTTTGAAGGTATATATTTGCATAACACATGAACAGATTGTGCAATGTGCACAAATCAGTAAAAGATGGTCTTTGGTTGAGCAAGAGAAAGGCATCAAAATGCACAAATATGTTTGGACCATGTATCTAAACTGTAATATAAATTTCCATCCATATCATATGAAAGAATGGTATGATAAACCCTGAGGACTCTATAACCAACAAGATTTTTTGGTTAGGTATAGCTGAAGTCCTGACTGTAGTTATTTATGTCTCAGCTCATTTCAGAGCTGTTCCTCTATAGAGGGAATCAACATATATTTACCTGTTTTGTTGTTCTTCTTGGTTTCTTCCTTCAGTCTGCAGCCAAGATTTTCAGAAGGTCTCTTCTGGTCAAATCTAATCTTTATTAATTTTTATGGAATCCACAGTTTTTCTCCTCCTGTTTTAACAAAGACAAAACCTCTTCCTGAACATAACACATTTCTTGCCTTTGATTCTGAGGTTATCGCATATATAGGCTAATCTAATTCATCTGTCCTTTCTAAAATTCAGTATATTTCAGCAGCTGTGTTATCTGTCTCATTGACATTTTAAATTTTTTACAGCAATAAAGGATTATTTAATCTATCTCTGGGGGATTCCATATCCCCCTTCTGTTCTATGGGCACCTCCTTCAAAGTACAATTAGATGTTTTTATAATTGTTTCACCTGAGGATTGTAAGATATATCTATAACATTTTTTAAAATATAGCTTTATTCTAATGAACATATATGCTGGAATATCATCAGCTTCCATCTTCAAAGGCATTTACAAGATAATCATCACCTTTAGTAAATAAACAATTGATCAGCCAAAGACCTATCTTCCATTCTGCAACTATCCCTGGGGCAAATTGGGCATGTCTGCCTATCTCCCAGGTGTCTCAAGTGAGACCTTCACCCCAATACCTGCCCCTTCTGAAACCCACATGGAGCTCAGCAGATGCAGAACCTATCCCCTCTTCTAGAGTCACATCTTCCAGCCTGCAATTCTGTCCCTCTCCCACACCTTACAGCTTGTCTATCTCCCAGGAGGTCTGCCATAACCAGGGACACAGTCTGCCTGTCTCCCGGGAAGTCTTATATAACCAAGGACAAAGAAGGCTCCTGATAACAAGAGACATCACTGCCTGCCTACCAGGAGGACTATTGTAACCCAAGTCACAGAGCTCTAAAGAGGGACAGGCTCCAGTCAAAAACATCCAGACCAGGTATCACCAGATAACCAGATGGTGAAAGACAAGTGCAAGAACATAAGCAACAGAAGCCAATTTATTTTGGCACCATCAGAACCCATTTCTCCCACCACAACGATCCCTAAATACCCTAACAAATCTTCATCTAATGAAGATTTCTACCGAGACCTTTAAGAAGTATATAAAGAATTCTGTTAAAGAAATACAGGAAACACAGGCAAACAGGTAGAATCCTTTAAAAGAGGAAAGAAATAAATCACTTAAAGAAATATAGGAAAACAGAATCAAACAGGTAAAAGAATCGAACAAAATGGTCAAAGACCTAAAAATGGAAATAGAAACAATGAAAGAAATAAAAAAAATGGAAGCAATCCTGGAGATGGAAAATCTAGGAAAGAGATCAGGAGCTACAGATGCAAGCATCACCAACAGAATACTAAAGATAAAGAGAATCTCAGGTGTAGAATATAGCATAGTACAACAGCCATCAAAGAAAATACAAAGATCAAAAAGCTCCTAACCCAATACATCCAGGAAATTCAGAACACAGTGAAAAAGTCAAACCTAAGAATAATGGGAATAATAAGGAAGGGGAGGGGGGAGGGGGATGTTTGCCCGGAAACCGGGAAAGGGAATAACACTCGAAATGTATATAAGAAATACTCAAGTTAATAATAATAAAAAAAATATAAAAAAATAAATAAATAAATTAAAAAAAAGTACATACAAAAAAAAAAGAATAATGGGAATAAAAGAGGGTAAAAATTCTCAGTTCAAAGGTCCAGGAAATATCTTGAATAAAATTATAGGAGAAAACTTCCATAACCTAAAGAAAGAAATGGCCATAAACATACAAGAAGCCTATAGAATCCCAAAGAGTTTGGACCCGAAAAGAAAACCCTCCTATCACATAATAATCAAAACACTAAATGCATAGAACAAAGAAATAATATTAAAAGATTCAAGGGAAAGAGGCCAAATAACATATAAAGACAGACCTATTAGACTTACACCAGATTTCTCAAAAGAGACTCTAAAAGCCACAAGATCATGGAGAGATGCCATGCATACACTAACAGAATACAAATGTCAGCCCAGACTACTATAGCCAGAAAAATTGTCAATCATCATGGATAAGTGAAGATATTCCATGACAAATCCAAATTTAAACATCTTTCTACTAATCTGACCCTATAGAGGATTCTAGAAGGAAAACGACAGCATAAGGGGGATAACCACACCCAGTAAAACACAAGAAGTTAATCATCTCACAACAAACTTAAAAGAAGAGAATCACATAAACATAATATAACCTCCAACAACAAAAATAACAGGAACTAACAATCATTGGCCTTTAAGATATGTCAATATCAATAAAATCAATTTCCCAATAAAAAGACATAAGATAACTGACTGGGGGAAAAAAAGCAAGATATACCATTTTGCTGCATTCAAAAAAAACATACCTCAGTAACAAAGACAGATGGTACCTCAGAGGAAAGGGCTGGGGATTTTTTTCTAAGCAAGTGGTCCCAAGAAACAAGCTGTAGTTGCCATTCTAATATCCAATAAAATAGACTTAAAACCATAGAGATAGGGGAGAATACTCATCAAAGGAAAAATCCACCAAGATGAAATCTCACTTCTGAACATCTATGCCCCAAATGCAAGGGTACTCAAATTCATGAAAGAAATTTTACTAAAGCCCAAAACATACATTAAACCTCACACATTAATAGTGGGAGACTTCAACATCCCACTCTCACCAATTGACAGGTCAACTTACAGAAGTAATGAACCTGGATTTAACAGATATTTACAGAATATTTTACCCCAAAACAAAAAGCTATACCTTCTTCTCATGCCTTCTCCAAAACTGACTATATAATCTCATAGAAAACAAGCCTCAACAGATACAAGAAGATTGAAATAATCTCATGCATTCTGTCCAATGACCACAGGCTAAGGATAGTCTTCAATAATAATAAAAACAACAGAAACTCCACATATTCACGAAAACTGAACAACTCTCTATTCAACAATAACTTGGTAAGGGAAGAAATAAAGAAAGAAATTAAAGATGTTTTAGAATTTAATGAAAATGAAGGCACAGCATACCCAAATTTAAGGAAGACAATGAAAGCAGTACTATGAGAAAATTCATAACACTAAGTGACCTGGTAAAATTGGAGATATCCTGCACTAGCAACTTAACCACACACATGAAAGCTCTAGAACAAAAAGAAGCAAACACATGCAAGAGGTGTAGAAGGCAGGAAATAATCAAACTCTGGGTGGAATCAACCAATTATAAGCAAAGAGAACTATACAAAGAATCAACAAAATCAAGGGCTGGTTCTTTGAGAAAATCAAGAAGTTAGATAAACCCTTAGCCAAACTAACTAAAGAACCCAGATGCAGTATCAAAATTAACAAAATTAAAAATGAAAAGGAGACATAGCAAAAACTGAGGAGATTCCAAAATCATCAAATCTTACTACAAGAGCCTAAATCTAGATGAAATGGATGATTTTCTAGACAGATACCATATACTAAAGTTAAATCAAGATCAGGTAAACTCTCTAAACAGTCTCATAACCCCAAGGAAAACGGAAGTAGTCATTAAAAGTCTCCCAATCAAAAAAAGCTCAGGACCAGATGATTTCAATGCAGAATTCTATCAAACATTCAAAGAAGGCCTAATACCAATAGTCCTCAAACTATTCCACAAAAATAGAAACAGAAGGAACACTACCTACTTTGTCCTGTGAAGCCTCAGTTACTCTGATACCTAAACTACATGAAGCCCCAACAAAGAAAGACAACTTCAGAACAATTTAAATTATATTGATGCAAAAATAATCATTAATAGTCTTGCAAACTGAATCTGAGAATACATCAAAAACATCATCCACCATGGGTCAAGTGGGCTTCATCACAGAGATGCAGGGATAGTTCAATATATGGAAATCCATCAATGTAATTCCCAACTTAAACTCAAAGAAAAAAATCATCTCATTAGATGCTGAAAAAGCCTTTGACAAAATACAACACTCCTTCATGTTAATTCTGAATGTGTATCAACACATGTACATAGTTTAAATTTTCAAATTTAAATTTTCAAAATTTAATTTTTTCAAACTTTTCAAATTCAATTTTAATTTACAAAATTAAACATATAAGCTACTGTGTGCTATTATTCCAAGGTAGCATCAAACATAACTTTTAGTCTTAACTCAGAATATTTCATCTCTGTGTTGCTATTCTAATTTCTCAAGCCTTTGTGGATTTTTCTCATCTGGAACTAGTTTTTTACTGTAGCTGTAAGTTCCAGATTGTAGTCTTTTGAAGATTCCCACCTTCCCAGGGTGTTCAGTCCCTCTGCAATGCCTAGGAGGTGCATAAAGAATCCAGTTCACTCTCTTTAAAAGAAACCACATTCAGATGGGCTGGGGAATTGCTCCAGTAAGTGTTTGTTCCCTGCCTTTCCACCCAGAGCTTTATCTCAGGCTGTAAGTTCTTTTGATGGACTTTGTAACTGTGGGCTTTTCCACTTATGCCCAAATTTCTGAATGATGACCCTGAGGCTCATTATTTATTTTAAAAATGCCTAGGCCATAAGCTACTATTGTTCCCACTAGCTTGTAACTTATTTAACAGATTTATTCTATTCAATATCTGCCACATGGATAGTTACTTCTCAGCTTTAGACCTCTGACTTCCTCTGAGTCTGGGTGGTGAATCTTCCATGCCTGATTCTTTCCCAGAGTCTCTTCCCAGAATTCCTGCCTCCCATGCTATAGGCCATTCAGCTCTTTATTGACAGGTGATAATTTTACACAGTGCACAAAGGTTAATCTTTGCACATGTCAGAATTGGAAGTGGAAAGAGTATAAGAGCCAGCGGCAACTATGCCATGCGTCTGTTAACAACCCTCTACCCATATTCATGCAAGCAGCCATGATCAAGCTCTCTCTCTCTCTCTCTCTCTCTCTCTCTCTCTCTCTCTCTCTCTCTCTCTCTCTCTCTCTCTCTCTCTCTCTCTCACACACACACACACACACACACACACACACACGTTGTGGTTTGAAAATGCTTGGCACGTGGAAAGTGGCACTATTTGGAGGTATGACCTTGTTAGGATAGGTGTGGTCTTATCGGAGTCACTGTGTAGGCAGGCTTTGAGGTCTCCTAGTGCTCAAGTTCCACCCATCCACCCAGTGTGGAAGAGATCCTCTCAACTACTTGCAGAAGAGTCTCCTCCTGGCTGCTGTTGGATCAAGATGTAGCATCAAGACTGACTGTGTGCTGCCAGGCTTCCAAACGTGATGATAATAGACTGAACCTCTGAAACTGTAAGCCAGTTCCAATTAAATGTTTGCCTTGCAAGAGTTACCTTGGTCATGTTGTCCCTTCACATCAATGAAACGCAAACTAAGACAACATGCAACCAAAGAATAGAACACTTACCCAACAAAAATGAGGCTAGGTATCAATACCAACAAAAACCTCAAACATCATAACTCCAAATATCTAGATGCTAGCACAAAAAAATCAGAAATATGAACAGCTAAGGTAATATTTTCCATCAGAAGCCAGTATTCTTATGCCCTAAGAAATGCCCAAGATCAGGTTTCAGTCTGGACATGGGCATTTTATTGACCAATGTGCTGTAAAGAATGATTTTTAATAATCTCTCATTCATTAACAAAAAGTCTAGAGCCTGTTACTTGGCAGGAGAGAAAGAAAGGTAGGACTTAAGATCAAGTAGAGGGTCTCAGATAGGGAGCACTAGGAGAAGGAGGAAGAAGAGGACAAGGAGGTTGCCATTTGGTGGAATAGACCAGTATCACATGGCCAAGAGAAGGTCACCCTGAGGACAGACAACTATAACAGAAGCTGCCCAGGAATGCTAATTTGGCAAGTAATGCGGAATTCATGTGGATTTTTAACATTGTTGACGGATTAGTATAGCTCAGAACCTGCCCAGCATAGTGTCAACAGCTTATTAACAAATTACAATGTTCCTGTGTCATTTTCTTTGGAGCAAAATGGACAAAATGGGATGTAACAACCCCGAACATTTATTTATAGCTGTAATTCCCACTCCTCTCTGGGCAATTTGCTTATGGTACAAAATAAGAGTGATGATTTTCCCAGGGCAATGTCATTTAGACAGATTAATGATTCAGCTGAACTTTCTGAGAACAGTTTAAAGACACAAGTGGCTAGTGTTTCTAATGAGGGATATAGAAAAGATAGCAATAAGACTAAAAAAATACCTTTTTCCAGATGGCTGTGAGACTTACTAGAAATAGGAAATAAGAATGGGGAAGTTTCAGGCATTGTAAGCCCATGAATCTGGCCTGTCAGAGAAAGACTTTTGATTAAAGAAAGCAATGAAGTTCCTGTAACTATGGTTGGTTTCTTAGATATGTTGACTACAGATCTAATACAAGGCTCTGGTGGTACCTTGAGAACACAGAGTTGTGAAAGGAAATTAAATAACCCTATCGTGAGTGAAAGAATAGGAAAATAGACTTAGTTAACTAGAAGTAGTTGGCTAACAGTTAGCTGAGCAAGGCCTTGTAAAACAAAAACAGAAGTCTGCCACACTGTAAGGAAAGACTGTTGCCAGCTAGTACAAGAAGACTGGCTGAAATATACTTTGCTTAGGTAAATTTTGTTAATCAATAATAAAAGTTATTGCTTTGGGGTAAAGACATAATTATGGGGAAAATAGGGGAGAGAATGTTTAACCATATATGGGCTTCTGAGGACATTTGTTTTATGAAATATGTAACTTGTGATTATGAGATGATTTCTTTCTACATAAAGATTTTTGTTCTGAGTAGTATATAAAAGATGAAAGAAAAAATAAAATCATAGAGAATGGGAAAAAAATTGGAGCATGCTTCAACCATAATATACTTTGTATCTTCTTATCTCTGACTCCACATTTCCTCCTTAGAACCCTGGTCTGCTGGAGCTGTCCTCTGGCAGAAAAATAGAGGGCGACATTGCTCTTCTATTATGCCTTTCCTTTAATGATTGAGTCATAAGTTAGTGAATGTCTATAATATTAAAAATATTTTTAAATAAAACATTCGGAGACAGCTAAGTTTAAAAGGTTTAGTGGCAGTTGAAAAATAAACTAGGAACATTGTAATCAAATAAATTTAAACAGTATAGATGCATATTTTGAAATGATAGCCTTGATAATTGAAATGTTACCTGAGAAAAGTTAGACCAGCTGGATATTCATTAAAGCGAAGGGAAATGATGTCATGGCAAACTAACAACTGCCATGAGCTAGGATTATATGACAACCTGATGGCATTCAGCTCAATCAAACAGGTGCTTTCCACGTTCTTGTTTTATGTATAGCTGCTTTGAAAAGCAAAACACGGTGGGAGGGGTATCAACAAGTTTTACATTTGCACTGCATATTTTGTGGGTACATTCAGTGTTTGAGTGTATTGTCATGAAGACATGGAACAAGAGTTTTGGAAGTCTAATTTTTTTTTTTTTAGTATAGTGGGATAAGATCTTTGGAAAGTTTCAAATTATATGTAGCTCAAAAGATAATGATAAAAATGATGTATTATAGCTAATGTTATTTTAAGCAATTCAAATTTATTTGCATTCTCTGACTTTAATAAACACCTGCCAAACTCTCTTCTCACTTTAGGAATTTCATTGGATTTTATCAGAGTTTAGTTTTTAGTTGTTTTTAAGCTATAGCTGTGTGCAAGGTATAGTTGCCCCAATCCAATATATAGAAGATTATCGTGTGATGCTGACCAAGCCAGCTCAGTCAATCAACAGAGTCTCAAGGAAGGGAGTGAGGATTGAAAAGAAAAAGACAACACGATAACATGACTCTAGCCAGTGCTGAGACTGAAGCGTTTATTTTTCCTCCAGTCTGCTTTTATATCATCCTAAGTACATCCTAAAAATAGGGTCAGTTCTTAGATCAAAGACAAAGTAATCAAACAAGGCAATGAACAAAGCCCCCTGCTCACTGTTTCTAGGGACTTATCAGAATGACCAAGATAAAAGGTATCCCACACATCCCTAGGCTGAGTTTACCTTGAGCTTTCTATTAACCCAAATGTGAATATTCTTATCTGAGCCTTCCTCCTTGTCCAAGCCCAGTGACAAGTGCTTGCCGAATTTCTAGGAAAGGCCCCAAAAGCTCACCACATGATACGTCACACAGAGGGCACACAGCCACATAAACATGACCCTGAACCTTGTCCCTCACAGCAAATGTTAGGTTTGTAATGTTACCCTTTATACATGTTTGATCACCTTATAAAGTCACCCGTGTGCTATGAAGAATTAAGCAACAACACATATGTTTAGTATGCAATGTGACTGATATCTATAAGTACCTTTTTATTGATTGTAGAATTATTTTTTACATTGTCTTTGCTAAATTCTTTGACTCTGAATACCTTATTTTTTTCTAAATTGTACGATGGTTATTGAAAATTTGCTATACAGTTTTAAAGAAGTAGTATTTAAATTTTTTTCAAATTTCTTTTTTGAGTATAATCATGGTTTGAAGCAATAGCTGAGGGTCCAATTAAATAAAATTATTAATTAAATAAAATTTCTGGAGAGCTTCTAGTTTAGCAAGCAAAGAAGCTTCCTAAACCAAATATTATGTGTATATTCTGGTAGTAAAGGCTAAAGATGTTTAAACAAAAGGCTCAATATGATATTAATACATATTTATTGAGCTGCTTTCTCAAATCTAAGAAATTATAAGGAAGTGAAGTTAATACCTTGAACAGTCAATAAAATACCTATATGAAAGTGAAAGCGTACCTTATTCTATCAGAAATTTAACATTCTTACTAAACTCAACATTTTTCCTATGTCTAGACGTATGGAAATGAAAATAGGAATAAATTAGTCAAACCACAAAATAATAAGATTCTGAGCAAAAACTTAATAAAAAAACAGGACTATAAACCCATAATAGTCATGGCTTAGCATCTCATGAGCCATGATATTCACTGTCCAAATATGTGGGTAGTAACTGTTTGAGCCATAAGTCAATAGTCTTGGAAATGGCACACCACACATAAGTATGAGAACCTTCTGGCCCAACTTGTCACCCATAGTTCAGTTCTCTTGCTCCTAACTCATTTAAAACAAGTCAATCATATCTTCCTTCTAGAATTGAGCTTCATATTCATTTATAGAAGGAAATGTTAAGAAGATTAACAAAACAAAACCAAGACAGACAGTGGCATAATGTACTGACTTTATTACTGCTGGCTTGTCTATTTCTGGTCTCACATGAAATCTATCTGACCTTTTAGCTCTACAGTCATGTTAAACACAGTAGATCCAAGTGCATTGCACACAAATTTTCACTACAGCACTCATCCCCTAGATTTCTGATTCCTAGACCAAACATGGGGCAGAATCATTGCATTTGCACAGTGCTTATAGCCGATTCTGGCATGTGAAAAGGTGACCATTTCCACTTGAGTTAAAGGCAACAAATGACAGGAAGAATTACTTTGCTGATTCCTAATAGAGAAGAGGAGTAAACATATTGAATTCCTGATATGGGATAAAATTTGGTACTCTCCACTGGCCAATGGGAAGTTTTCAAAGATGCTTGTTGTGCACAAACACTCAGATTGGTTTTGGTTTTGCAGACTAATGCACAGCTGATTTAACCCAGGAACTTATCATCTTATATAAACATCCTAGCTTTGTGGATTGGTCTGAGCCTTGTAATAAGATTAAGGGTTGTAGATGCTTCTGCTAACAAGACAAAATTAACGGCGGAGCAGAAACTCCAGAGTGCAATATGATATATTAATTATGGAGTATATAGCCTTGGGCAAAAGGTTAAATCAACATGTCTATATGGAGCTGAATAGCATCTAGCTCAAAGATTAAGAGAGCAAAGAGATCAGACACAATGAAACCACAGCATTTTATCCTGTTTTAATTACCTATCAAAATGAAGACTTTTTCTTTTCTTTTATTGGATTTTTTTTTTGTATTTACATTTCAAATGTTATCCCCTTTCCCTGTTTCCCCTCTGGAAACTTCCTGTCTCATCCCCCTTTCCCCTGCTTCTATGAGGGTGTTCTCCTACCCATCTACCCACTCCCTCCTGCCTCCCCGCCCTGACATTCTATTATAGTGGGGCATCAAGCCTTCACAGGACCAAGGGCCTCTTCTCCCATTGATGCCCAACAAGGCAATCCTCTTCCAGCTCCATGTGTATTCTTTGGTTGTCGGTTTAGTTTAGTCCCGGAGAGCTCTGTGGAGTCTGGTTGGTTGATATTGTTGTTCTTTCTATGGGGCTACAAACCCACAGGGCCAGCATTATCTTGTTCTCTCAATACCCTCCGGTTAAAGCAGTGATGGTTTTTACATAAGAATAAGCACATTCTGGTACCAGAAGTTATGTCTGTCATAGTTCCTGAAGTTTCACATTGTTCAAAGGGATAGCTTTTTATAACGGGGGATGGGATGGGGCATAATGTGCTTTAGAAAAAACAGGTTATAAGTTTCTTCAAAGTAACTTAGGCATATATACCCATAAATGACGTCAGTTGCATTACCTACAGAAAAACTACTAGGAGCCTAATAATATATCCTGCAGTTGTGTAACCTCGAAATACATTATTTTTAAGTTATCAAAGAGCAATTGATGCTTGAAGGTAGATTTAGGGTTTTCTTTAGTAGCAATTCTAATTTGCCCTTGTCATTTGTGTAGCATATACTAGTTATTTTGTTCATATCTGAAAGGAAATGCCTGACAAAGAAGAAAGAATGATTCCTTAAGGCTGACAGTTTAGAAAGGTACAGTCCATAATGTCAAGAAAGGCATGGCAGACTTCATGGTGGAAGGACATGCATTTGGGACTATTGACATGTAAAGAAACTAAGAAACAGAGAGTAGAGAATGCTTATGCTCAGTTTATACTATATGTTCTTCCACATTCAGGATGGAGTTTCTTTGCTAAATTAATCCCCTCTAGAAACACCATTACAGATATACCTAGTGATAAACATCTTAGTTAATTCAAAGCCCAGTCAACTTTACTGTGAAGACTACCTGTCATCTAGGCCCAGTGTTAGCTGGTCAGGTCACAAGGAATTCCTAGTTGTTGAACATGCTAACCTTGAAGCCTAGTGTTCTATTCTTTATGACAAAATTTCCATAAGTATACTTTTAATGGGTTTTGAAGTAAGGGGCCAGAATTTATTAAACATTTTTGTCTCTTTGCAGTGGTTACTATGCATCTCATCATCCAACTTCTCCTTCACATATTAATGTTATCTCTTTGAAAAATGTGGGACTCCAGAAACTATAACAGCCATAATTTCCAGTATCAAAAAACATCACCTCCTTAATCTGAGGGTTTGGAGAGAAAAGATTGTGCTGGCTTCTTCTGTCTTTCTTTGTTTCTTTGGTTCTGTCTATCTATCTGTCTGCCTGTCTTCCTTTCATTTTCTCTTTGAAAATAGATTCCACTATCATGGAATACATTCCAGACACAGTTTACCCATCCTCAACTTTTTTTAGCTCCCCCTGACCTTCCCTCTTCTCCAGATCCAGCCCTCCTTCATCTCCCTTCAGAAAAGAACAGACCTCTACAAGACAGCAATCGAACACAATAAAACAAAATACAATAAAGCAACACAAAAGTCCTCACAGAGAAGCTGAACGTGACAATCCAGTAGGAGGAAAAGAGTCTCAAAAGGAAGCAAAAGAGTCAGAGACACACACATTCTCACACTTAGGAGTCAACAAAACACCAAGCTAACAGCGACAACACATATTCATAAGATTTCATTCAGACCCATATAGGCCCAGCATTTGTCACTTCAGTCTATGTGAGTCCATAAGCACCATGTTTATTTTCAACAGTCTATGACACCTATACTATAAGAAGTTTTAGCATTTTCTTTTTTGGAATAAATCAATTCCCTTGGAACCACTCTTAGTCAAAAGCAATCAACTTATATCATCTTAATAGTCCTACATTTTCAAAGACATTCTGTTTGATATTGTATTTGTCAAGTGACTGGGTAGCTGGAAAAATAGAGAGAGAGAAAAAACACATCTGAAATAGAGAAATCTGACCACATTTGGGGGGCTTTTCATTTGGTCAGATTACCAAAGTCGACATATAATAATTATATTCCTTTCATGAGATCCAAAATGTACACTCCATCTCTTAATCTTGAAAAAAATTCATGCCTAATAGTTGACTCCAGAGCCCCTGGGTATCAAGTCACCATCAAATCAGGACCAAGTCCAGAAGACATTTTCCTTTCCATCTGTACTTGCTGAACAAATAAACTGCATAGTATAAAATACAGGATTTATGAGGCCCTAATATTATACAACTTGGGAGAGGAGTTCTTTTAAAAATATCATTAATTCTATATATGAATACAGATAATTATCTAAAACGATAAAATAAATGATAATTATCTAAAATGAAAAATAAATCTGACAAGTTACCATTTTTATTATCAAACTTTAAAAATGTGTTTATTAATTACTATTTATTAAATTATTTTGGTTACCAGATCTTTTATTACTAGAAACATGTATAGTTTTAGCACTGTTGCAACATTTACAACAACCTTTATGAATAACCATTTTATTATTGAAATGTTTTTCTACTTCTAATTCAACAGATATTTGGATTAATTTTCCACAAACTAGTTTCTGGCTCTGTATCTTTCTAACTTTGTTCTCTTTGTCTTTAATATTACTAATTTTTAAAATAAAATTTTCATGCAATATATTCTGATCATGGTTTCCCATTCTCCATCTCTTCCCAGATCTTCTCATGTTTCCAGCCCTACACCTTTTTTCTTTCTTATTTAAAAAACAAAAAGAAAAACAGAATAAAAGAAAAAGAAAAAGCACAAGAAACACATATACGCATAAACAGAACACAAAACCATAAGACATACTATACAAGCAAAAGAACAATATAATTTTTAAAATGTCTAGACAAAGCAATACAAAACAGAAAAATCTACAGAAATAAAATACCATAGAATTCATTTTGTTTTTCCCATTTACTAAGGCATGAGGCACTCCCTTAAGTATCCCATTGGTCAATGAGATAATTTCTTCAGCAATAGGGCTGTAACATAAAACTTTGTTCTCTTCTACTAACACACATTAGTAGCTGAGGCTTAGAAAAGCTTTATTTTATGGTATAACTGCCTATGCTACCCTTTCATGTATCAAAAGTTGCACAGTCAAAACTGTAGGCCCGGTAATACTCCTGAAAAATATCCCTATATAAGTATGGATAACAGTAATTTTAATCAGACAAAAATGGTTATAAATTACATAATTCTCACTAAATTGAGCCTATTGTAAATCAATTTCTTACATAAGCTACATCCCTTAACTATTCACAATTACCACTACTGACTCTACATAAAAAGAAACAAGACTGAGGTAAAGATACCTTGGAACATTAGCTTTATCTTTAAAATATTTCACTTTAAAGAATATGACAAATAGGACTTGAGTGTTTTCAAAGTATATTATCTACATGTATTAGAATGACACAATGAAACATATTTTTACTTTTTACAGTTAATATATTCTAATTAAAATTAAAATTTTGTGTGAGTATATGAATATGTTTAGGACTTCTTTGGAGACTATAAATGAGCTCAAACAAGAGGGAAGCCCAAAAGCTATGCCTTCATTGATCTATGCTAAATCATCCTATCATGATTCGTGCTTTCACTGGCAAACCCAGTGGTTTAAATAAGAATGTCCGCCATATAGTGAAATATTTAAATGTTTGGCTCCCCACTCTCTGGACTGTTTAGGAAGGATTAGACTCTATGGTCCTGTTGGGGGTAATGTAACACTAGGAGTGGCCTTTTAGGTTTAAGAAGCTTGTGCCAGGCTGAGTTCCCTCTCTCTGCCTCTTGCTTATGGGTCAGATGTGACCTCTCAACTACTGCCCCAGCATTGTGCTTACTTGCCTGCCCTCCTGCCTTCTTGCTACCATATTCCCCATCATGATAGTCAGAAACTAATCCCATGAAACTGTAAACTTTCCCCCAATTAAATGCTTTCCTTTATAAGCTGCGTTGGTCATGTTGTTTTGTCACAGTAATAGAACAATAATAAAGAAACCTTACCTTAGAAACATGGGATAATGACAGTTGATTAAAAAAAGATTATGAATTTAAAAGAGATCAGAGAGGAGTAAAGAGGAGGGTATGAAAGGACAGGGAAAGGAGAAATGATTTAACTAATCAGATAGACAGATAGATAGATAGACAGACAGACAGACAGATGGATAGATAGAGATAGAATTTAAAGCTGGGTGCTGTCTGAAGGTAATATACACTGGAATCAAAGAAATAGCGTATAATATCCAGGTTCTTAAACTTTCTATAATATCTGGCTTAGTTAAAGATTTATTGCTGAGAACAGATACCATGACCAAGACAACTCTTATAAGCACAACATTTGGGGCTAGCTTACAGGTTCAGAGGTTCAGTCCATTATTATCAAGGTGGGAGCATGACCGTGTCCAGGCAACCATAGTGCAGAAGGACCTGAGAGTTCTACATCTTCATCTGAAGGCACTAGGAAAAGACTGGCTCCAAAGTAGTTGAAGGTCTCATTGCCCACAACCACAATGACACACTTTCTCCAACAAGGCTATATCTTCTAATAGTGCCAGTCCCTGGGCCAAGCATAATCAAACCACCACAGAACCCATAATGTATTTTAGTTGCCTTGTCTTCATTACAAACCTGAAGATAATAATATCCCCAGGAAGATGTACATAAAGCAGTATCATTTTTAAATTCAAGGACATGTTTTATGTGAAATATGCTGTTCCAGAGTTTTTATGTTGAAATCTAATCCCCAGAATGATGATGGGGACTTCAGAAAGTAGTCACAGGAGGTCACAAGGAGAATAAAGTGCACTACCTAAAAGGGGCCCAACAAACACCAAGGCTTTGATCTTAGAGCTTCCAGTCTCAAGAACTATGAGAAATTGATGCATGCTTATATAGATAAGCCACATAGTCTATGCTGTTTTTCTTTTATCGGAGCAAATGAATTAAGGGAGAGTAAATTATATGTTAACAATTACGTTTATTAATAATGTCAGAATTATGATTAAACTAATGTTACTGGTCCTGTTTATAAATGAAAGTTAGGAAACTTATTTTGCCCTCTGCGCTCTAAGCTTCTGATTCTTGCAATGCTACCTCCCCAGTTTCTAAATTAGAGAAAGTATACAACAATTTCAGCCTTGCTATGCATGGATATACACAACACAATTATCCTTTGCTAGTGAGGAAAATGTTTCCCTGGTAACTTGTCATATGAAGGCTTCCTATAACTACTTGCAACTAGCCAAATATATAAGTAATTTTTTTTGCCAAATACTAGCAATCTTTAGCAATCTTTAGAATACTACCTCTGTAAAAGAGCTATTCCCTTTCTCCTCTTTCAAATATTTTATCATTTTTTTCATGTTTAAACTTTGTTCATATCAAGTAATCTGCTGATATATGTAAAAATTGCTGTGGGATAATTTCTCAGGCAAATCTTGAGAATTGGCTAAAGGTCACAAAGTGTCTAAAGAATCATAAAACATAACATCCATTCCCTTTCAATGGACTTTTAGCCATTTAATTTGACAAATTAAATATAGTTTCTCTTGGTTATTTTACTTAAAAAGTAAGCTTTCAAAAATTTTAGATTATATAATAGAAATTAAGTATATTAAAATAAGTATAAACAGACATAATTGTGGCAAGCCTTTAATTCCAGCACTTGGGAGGCAGAGGTAGGGGGATTTCTGTGAGTTCTAGGCCAGCCTGATGTATATAGTAAGTTCTAGGACAGGGAGAGTCTATAAAAAACAGAATTATTAAATAAATTTAAATTAAGTACAACCCCCATACAAAGTCAATTAAATGAATAATACACTTTGGAAAAGAGTGAGCAAAAAGAATTTTTTTATTAATGATGCACATTTTTTTTCTATCTTCTCTCTCTCCTTTTTTTGGTTTCTAATTTTTTATTGGATTTTTTATTTACATTTTAAATTTTATCCTCTTTCCCAGTTTCTCCTCCAGAAACACCTTATCTCATCTCCCCTCACCCTGCTTCTATAAGGGTGCTCTCCCACCAACATACCCACTCCCTCCCACAACCTCCCCGCCTTGACATTCCTCTACACTGGGGCATAGAGCCTTGACAGGACCAAGGGCCTCTCCTCCCATTGATGCCCAACAATACCATCCTCTGCTACATATGAACCTGAAGCCATAGGTCCATCCCTGTGTTCTCTTTGGATGGTGGTATAGTCACTGGAAACTCTGTGGGGTCTGGTTGGTTGATATTGTTGTTCTTCTTATGGGGTTGCAAACCCTTTAGTTCCTTCATTGCTTTCTTAACTCCTCCATTGGAGACCCCATTCTCGGTTCATTGGTTGGCTGCAAGCATCCTCCTCTGTATTTGTCAGGTTCTGGCAGAGCCTCTCAAGAAACAGCTATATCAGGCTCCTGTCATCATGAACTTGGCATCAGCAGCATTGTCTGGATTGGTGGCTGTATATGGGCCAGATCCCCAGGTGGGGCAGTCTCTGGATGGCCTTTCCTTCAGTCTCTGCTGAACGTTTTGTCTCCATATTTCCTCTTATGAGTGTTTTTGTTCCCTCTTCTAAAAAGGACTAAAGCATCCACACTTTGGTCTTCTTTCTTCTTGAGATTCATAATCTCTTTATTATGAAACTATTTCATTTACATTGATTTTTATAAAGCTGGACTCTCATTATGTAGTACTTAAAATATGTAGCAACCCAATCACAGAAAAACACACATGATATGCACTCATTGATAAGTGGCTATTAGCCCAAATGCTTGAATTACCTAGATGCCTAGAACAAATGAAACTCAAGACTAATGATCAAAATGTGAATGCTTCACTCCTTCTTTAAAAGGAGAAACAAGAATACCCTTGGCAGGGAATAGAGAGGCAAAGATTAAAACAGAGACAGAAGGAACACCCATTCAGAGCCTGTCCCACATATGACCCATACATATACAGCCATCCAATTAGACAAGATGGATGAAGCAAAGAAGTGCAGGCCGACAGGAGCCGGATGTAGATCGCTCCTGAGAGACACAGCCAGAATACAAAATACAGAGGCGAATGCCAGCAGCAAACCACTGAACTGAGAACGGACCCCATTGAAGGAATCAGAAAAAGAACTCAAGAGCTTGAAGGAGCTCGAGACCCTTATGAACAACAATGCGAAGCAACCAGAGTTTCAGGGACTAAGCCACTACCTAAGGACTATACATGGACTGACCCTGGGCTCCAACCTCATAGGTAGCAATGAATATTCTAGTAAGATCACCAGTGGAAGGGGAAGCCCTTGGTCCTGCTAAGACTGAACCCCCAGTGAACGTGATTGTTGGGGGGAGGGCGGCAAATGGGGGGAGGATGGGGAGGGGAACACCCATAAAGAAGGGGAGAGGGAGGGATTAGGGAGATGTTTGCCTGGAAACCGGGAAAGGGAATAACACTCGAGATGTAAATAAGAAACACTCAAGTTAATGATAATAATAATAATAATAATAAAAGACAAGCTGAAAGAACATAAGTAAAGATGTCACAGAGATGAGGAAAGTGAAGTGGTAGCCCAAGTCTGCCTTCAATGACTCATTTAAAATCTTATGCACAGATCAGGCATGAAATGTGACAGTATTCTGTTTGACCTACATGGTGGTTTTAACTATAACAACAATATAGCTGATGGAATGAAAGTCTTCACATGTGTAAGAACTGGTGATGGGCAAGACTGAACTTTTAATTTTGAGCTACTTGTCTGATATCTCAGCTCCTCTTCAACAATCCTGATCACAGAAATGAGTGCACAGGACCAGAAGTCACATTTAGGGGCAAGGATCTTTCCACAGTACTTAGAGCAGTCTGCTAATAGAAAATATATTAACCATATCCACAGAAACTTACTGAGAGAAATTCAAAAGGTTAATATGAAATGCATCAAGGGAAATCACTTATGTAGTATTCTTCATCTATTAAACTTGACCTTATCATTGATGAAACTAATGTTTTCCTTACTCTTGGATGATATTTCAGAAATGTCATAATCAGGCCTTATTTTAGGACTATGCTACAGTTAAGGACTTAACTGTTTCCTTGGTTTTAATTCCCATTAATTTTCCATTCTTTTAAAAGAATTTTCAACAATAACAACAACAACAAAACAAAAAAAAACTCAGATTTTTTTCTTTTCCTAATCTACTATTTGTAATATAATCAGGGCAAATAAATGAATGAATGAATGAATAAATAAATAAATAAATAAATAAATAAATAAATAAATGAGGCTGACTTATGGATACAACTTAAATAACTGGAAAAACAACAACAAGAAGAAAAATGATCAAACCAAACCCACTATACAGAGGGAGACTAAATGTCAAAGCCAAAATTAATAAAATAGAAACAAAGACAACGACACAAAGAGTCAACGAATCTAAGAGCTGTTTCTTTGAGAAAATAAACACAGTCCATGGATCCTTGGCTCAATGAACAAAGCAAAACAAAGAGAATCCAAATAAACAAAATCAGAAATGAACAGGGTAAAATTATAATAGCAAAGAAACTTAGATTATGAGGGTTTAAAATTCTGCTTTCCAGGGCTCAAGAGCACTGGCTGTTCTTCCAGAGGTCTTGACTTCAATTCCCAAAAACTACATGGTGGCTCACAACCATCTGTAATGGAATCCAATGCCCTCTTCTGGAGTGCTTAAGGACAGTAACAGTGAATTCATATATATATATATATATATATATATATATATATATATATATATCCCCTTTTTTAAAAAAACAAAATTTGTATTCCATTAAGTTATAAAACTTAAAAGAGGAAGGAGAAGGAGGAGAGGAAAAGAAGAAAAAATTAATTTCTAGATTCAGCCAAAACACCAAAATTAAACAAGAGATCAACATCCTAAATAGCCCTCATAAAATGAGGATATTTAAAAGCCTTTCAACTAAAACAGTATATGAATTCACTCCAGAATTTTTCTAGACTTTCTTTAAACTCTTCTAATTTGTGTGTTTGTGTTTGTGTGTGTGTGTGTGTGTGTGTGTGTGTGTGTGTGTGTGTGTGTGTGTATGAAGGAATACACCCAAACTTCTTTTATAACTCCGAATCACACTAATATCAAAACTAGGTTAAGACACACAAAAAATAAACTATAGTTCAATAGCTTTAATGAATAGAAATTAAAAAATGATAGATAAAATGCTGGCAAAATGAATACAAACATACATCAATAAGGTTATCCACAATGACCAAGTTAGCTTTAGCCTATAGATACAGAAATGGTTAAATATATGCAAGTCAATAAATATAATAAATTTCATAAATAAACTTAAAAACAAAAATCACATGACTACCTCAATAGATGCAAAAAAGTCCTTTGACAAAATCCAACATGCCTCCCTGATTAAACTGTTGGAACAAGCAAGGTTAGAAGGATCATACCTAAACATAATAAAAGCACTATAAGAGGAACATACAGCCAACATCATTGTAAATGGACCAACTTGAAGCAATCCCATTGAAATCAGGAATGACCATTACCTCCACTCCTTTTCAGTATTGTATACTAAGTACTAACTGAAGCAATAATGCAAGAGAAAAAGTATAGGTATACAAATAGAAAAAGAATTCAAACTATACCTATTTGCAGAAGACATAATATTATATATAAGAGACTCCAAAAGTTCTACTAGAAAAAAATCTACAAATCAATAAGAATTTCAACATGGGGCCTGTGCCCAGAGCTGAAAGCCAATCTCCAGCAGCGCTAACACACCTGAAAGCAGAGGTAAGACCAACTCTTCTGCTCCAAGCAACCCGCCTGGTGGCCACAGGACACACAAAGGCAGGAGCAGTCTGGGACAGGACACTTCCCGTTTCTGCCTGCACCCAGAGCTGAACAGCTCCCACAGCTCTCTGTACCCAAACCCCATGGGGGAAAGAGCTGGACTCTCAGAAATGAGGACAATTCTGAGAGCTCAGGAGAGACCTCCACTTCTGCTCACATTCCTAGACCAAGAGGAACCTGCCTAGTACCCTCTGGATAAAGGAACCTAGGAGCAGGCAGGGGCAGGGCCCTTCCCGTTTCTACCTGATCTGAGAGCTGAAAGCCAGTTGCCAGGAATGCTTACACACCTAAGAAGAGAGGTAAGACCAACTCTTCTGTTCCAAGCAAATTGCCTGGAGGCTACAGGACACACAAAACCAGGAGCAGCTCTCTGTTCCCAGATCCAGCTGAAAGAAAACAGGTCTACAGGAGTGCTGACACACAGGCCTACAAGAGAGTAAAGCGACTGTCAGAGACAGCAAGACAAGTTAACACCAGAGACAACCTGATGGAGAGAGGCAAGCTTAGGAACCGAAGCATCAGAAACCAAGACTACTTAGAATCATCAAAGCCCAGTTCTCTCACCAAAGCAAATGCTGGATATACAAACACACTGGAAAAGCAAGATGTGGATTTAAAATCACATCTTATGATGATGATAGAGGACTTTAAGAAGAACATAAATAACTCCCTTAAAAAATACAGGACAACACAAGTGAACAAGTAGAAGCCCTTAAAGAGGAAACACAAAAGTCCCTTAAAGAATTACAGGGAAACACAACCAAACAGGTGAAGGAATTGAACAAATCCATCCAGGATTTAAAAATCAAAGCAGAAACAATAAAGAAATCAGAAAAGGAGACAAACCTGGAGATAGAAAACGTAGTAATGATAGATGCAAGCATAATCAACAGAATAGAAGAGATAGAAGAGAGAATCTCAGGGGCAGAAGATACCATAGAAAATATTAACACAACTATCAAAGATAATGTAAAATGTAAAAAGCTCCTAAACCAAAACATATAGGAAATCCAGGTCACAATGAGAAGATGAAAGCTAAGGATAATAGTTATAAAAGAGAACAAAGACTCCCAAATTAAAGGGCTTGTAAATATTTTCAATATTATAAAAGAAAATTCCCTAACCTAAAGAAAGGGATGCCCATAAACATACAAGAAGCCTACAAAACTCCAAATAGATTGGACCAGAAAACAAATTCCTCCCATCACATAATAGTCAAAACACCAAACCCACAAGACAAGGAAAGAATATTAAAAGCAGTAAGGGAAAAAGGTCAAGTAACATATAAAGGCAGACCTATCAGAATCACACCAGACTTTTCGCCAGAAACTATGAAAGCCAGAAGATCCTGGACTGATGTCATACAGACCCAAAGAGAACACAAATGCCAGCCCGGGCTACTACATATAGTAAAACTCTGAATTAACATAGATGGAGAAACCAAGATATTCCATGACAAAACCAAATTAACACAATATCTTTCCACAAATCCAGCCCTACAAAGGATAATAGATGGAAAACTCCAACACAAGGAAGGAAACTACACCCTAGAAAAAGCAAGAAAGTAATCTCCTGGCAATAAAACCAAAAGAAAAGAGCCACACAAACATAACAACTCTAACAACAAAAATAATAGGAAAAAATAATCACTATTCCTTAATATCTCTTAACAACAAGGGATTCAATTCCCCTCCCAAAAAAAAAAAATAGACTAACAGACTGGATATGTAGAAAAGACCCACCATTTTGCCATGAACAGGAAACACAACTCAGAGACAAAGACAGATACTACCTCAGAGTGAAAGGCTGGAAAACAAATGGTCCCAAGAAACAAGATGGAATAGCAATTCTAATATCAAATAAAATCGACTTTCACCAAAAAATCATCAAAAAAGATAATGAAGGACACTTCATATTCATTAAAGGAAAACTCCACCAAGATGAATTCTCAATCCTGAATATCTATGCTCCAAATGAAAGAGCACCTACAATCATAAAAGAAACCTTACTAAAGCTCAAAGCACACATTGCTTCTCATACAATAATAGTCAGAGATTTCAACACCTGACTCTTATCAATGGATAGATCACGAAAACAGAAACTAAACAGAGACATAGAGAAACTGACAGAAGTTGTAAAAATGAATTTATCAAATATTTATAGAACATTTCATCTTAAAACAAAAGAATATACCATCTTGCCAGCACCTCATCATACCTTCTCCAAAACTGACCATATAATCAGTCAAAACATGCCTCAACAGATAAAGAAGAATGAAAGAGTCCCATGCATCCTATAAGATCACCACAGATTAAGGCTGGTCTTCAATAACAACAAAAAGAACAGAAAGCCCACATACACATGGAAGTTGAACAACACTCTACTGAATGGTAATTTGGTCAAGGAAGAAATAAAGAAAAATATTAAAGACTTTTTAGAACTTCATGGAAATGAAAAAGCAACATTCCCAAACTTGTAGGACACAATGAAAGCAGTGCTAAGAGGAAATCTCATAGCTCTGAGTGCCTCCAAATAGAAACTGGAGAGAGCATACATTAGCAGCTGGACAGCACACCTAAAAGCTCTAGAACAAAAAGAAGCAAATTCACCCAAGAGGAGTAGATAGCAGGAAATAATCAAATTCAGGGCGGAGATCACCCAAGTACAAACAAAAAGAATCAACAAAACCAGGAGCTGGTTCTTTGAGAAAATCAACAAGATAGAAAAACCCTTAGCTAGACTAACAAAAGGGCACAGAGAGTGTATCCAAATTAACAAAATCAGAAATGAAAAGAAAGACATAACAAAAGAATCTGAGGAAATTCAAAAAATCATCCTACTATAAAAGCCTATATTCAACAAAACTGGAATATCTGGAGGAAATGGACAATTTTCTAGACAGATACCAGGTACCAAAGTTAAATCAGGATCACATAAATGATCTAAACAATCCCATATCTCGTAAAGAAATAGAAGCTGTTATTAAAAGACTCCCGAACGACAAAAACCTAGGACCAGATTAGTTTAGTGCAGAATTCTATCAGACCTCCATAGAAGACCTCATGCAAATACTGTCCAAACTATTCCACAAAAGGGAAACGGATGGAGTACTAACCAATTCCTTTGATGAATCTACAGCTATGCTTGTACCTAAACCACACAAAGAACCAACAGAAAGAACTTCAGACAAATTTCCCTTATGAAAATTGACACAAAAATAATCAACAAAATTCTCACAAACCAAAATCAAGAACACATCAAAAGGATCATCCACCATGATCAAGGGAGCATTATCCCAAGGATGCAGGGATGGTTCAATATAGGGAAAAGCATCAACCTAATCCACTATGTAAACAAACTCAAAGAAAAACCGATTGGCAGGATTAATATAGTAAAAATGGCCATTTTACCAAAAGATTTACAGATTCAATGCGATCCCCATCAAAATTCCAATCCAATTCTTCATAGAGTTTCTGTTGCTTGGGTTCCTGCGCTTGCCTCTCGCCATCAAATTATCTCTAGTGTTACTTTGTTCTGCTATTTCTGACAGTGGCTAGACTGTCCTATAAGCCTGTGTGTCAGGAGTGCTGTAGACCTGTTTTCCTGTTTCCTTTCAGCCAGTTATGGGGACAGAGTGTTCTGCTTTTGGGAGTGTAGTTTTTCCTCTCTACAGGTCTTCAGCTGTTCCTGTGGGCCTGTGTCTTGAGTTCACCAGGCAGGTCGCTTGCAGCAGAAAAGTTGGTCTTACCTGTGGTCCCGAGGCTCAAGTTTGCTCGTGGGGTGTTGCTTATGAGCTCTCCGAGGCGGCAGCAACCAGGAAGATCTGCGCCGCCCTTTCCGGGAGCTTCCGTGCACCAGGGTTCCAGATGGCGTTTGGTGTTTTCCTCTGGAATCAGTAATGTGTGCAGAGTGCAGTCTCTTCTGGTTTCCCAGGCGTGTCTGCCTCTCTGAAGGTTTAGCTCTCCCTCCCACCGGATTTGGGTGCAGAGAACTGTTTATCCGGTCGGTCCCTTCAGGTTCAGGCGGTGTCTCAGACGCAGGGGACCAGCTGCTGCTCTGCCCTTATCCAAGGGAACCCAGAGGCCGTACACAGTTTCCTCTTGGGCCAGGGATGTGGGCAGGGGTGGGCAGTGTTGGTGGTCTCTTCCGCTCTGCAGTCTCAGGAGTGCCCACCTGACCAGGTGGTGAGGGCTCTCTCCCATGGGGTTTGGGAGCAGAGAGCTGCTGCGGGCAGGGATCCGCAGGTTTGGGACTCCTGCTAAATACCAGAAGTGTCCGGTCCTAGAGGAATTTTGCCTCTGTGTGTCCTGAGTTCACCAGCAGGTCGCTTGCAGGAGAAAAGTTGGTCTTACCTGTGGTCCCGAGGCTCAAGTTTGCTCATGGGGTGTTGCTTATGAGCTCTCCGCAGCGGCCGCCTCCCTTACTTCTTTTAATATTCTTTCTTTATTTTGTGCATTTTGTGTTTTGACTATTATGTGACTGGAGGAGTTTCTTTTCTGGTCCAATCTATTTGGAGTTCTGTAGGCTTCTTGTATGTTTATGGGCATCTCTTTCTTTAGGTTAGGGAAGTTTTCTTCTATGATTTTGTTGAAGATATTTACTGGTCCTTTGAGTTGGGAGTCTTCACTCTCTTCTATACCTATTATCCTTAAGTTTGATCTTCATATTGAGTCCTGGATTTCCTGTATGTTTTGGACCAGTAGCTTTTTCCGTTTTACATTATCTTTGACAGTTGTGTCGATGATTTCTATGCAATCTTCTGCTCCTGAGATTCTCTCTTCCATCTCTTGTATTCTGTTGGTGATGCTTGTATCTATGGCTCCTTGTCTCTTCCTTTGGTTTTCTATATCCAGGTTTGTTTCCCTATGTTCTTTCTTCATTGCTTCTATTTCCATTTTTAATTCCATCAACTGTTTGATTGTGTTTTCCTGGAATTCTTTCAGGGATTTTTGTGATTCCTCTCTATAGGCTTCTACTTGTTTATTTATGTTTTCCTGTGTTTCTCTAAGGGAATTCTTCATGTCTTTCTTGAAGTCCTCCAGCATCATGATCAAATATGATTTTAAATCTAGATCTTGCTTTTCTGGTGTGTTTGGATATTCAGTGTTTGCTTTGTTGGGATAATTGGGCTCCGATGATGCCATGTAGTCTTGGTTTCTGTTGCTTGGGTTCCTGCGGTTGCCTCTTGCCATCAGATTGTCTCTGGTTTTACTTCTTTCTGCTGTTTCTGCCAGTGGCTAGACCGTCCTGTAGGCCTGTGTGTCAGGAGTGCTGTAGACCTGTTTTCCTGTTTTCTTTCAGCCAGTTATGGGCACAGAGTGTTCTGCTTTCGGGCGTGTAGTCTTTCCTGTCTACTGGTCTTCAGCTGTTCCTGTTGGCCTATGTCCTGAGTTGACCTTGCAGGTCGCTTGCAGCAGAAAAGTTGGTCTTACCTGTGGACCCGCAGCTCAATTTGCTCATGGGGGACTGCTTTTGAGCTCTCTGTGAGGGCGGCAACCAGGAGGGCCTGCGCAGCCTTTTCCAGGAGGCCCCGTGCACCGGGGTCCCAGATGGCGTTAGGTGTTTTCCTCTGGAATCAGAAATGTGGGCAGAGTGTAATCTCTTCTGGCTTCCCAGGCATGTCTGGCCCTCTGTCATGGCTCTCCCTCCCACGGGATTTGGCTGCAGAGAACTGTTGATCGGGTCCCTTCAGCTTTTCCTGTAATTCTTTCAGGAATTTTTGCATTTCTTCTCTATAGGATTCTTCTTGTTTATTTGTGTTTTCCTGCGTTTCTCTAAGGGAGTTCTTTATGTCTTTCTTGAAGTCCTCCAGCATCATGATCAAATGTGATTTTAAATCTAGATCCTTGCTTTTCTGGTGCGTTTGGATATTCTGTGTTTGCTTTGATGGAAATATTGGGCTCCGATGATACCATGTAGTCTTGTTTCTGTTGCTTGTGTTCCTGTGCTTGCCTCTTGCCATTACGTTTTCTCTGGTGTTACCTTGTTCTGCTATTTCTGATAGTGGTTAGACGGTCCTATAGGCATGTGTGTCAGGAGTGCTGTAGACTGCTTTTCCTGTTCTCTTTCAGCCAGTTATGGGCACAGAGTGTTCTGCTTTCAGGCGTGTAGTAGTTCCTGTCTACTGGTCTTCAGGTGTTCCTGTGGGCTTGTGTTCTGAGTCCACCAGGCAGGTCACTTGCAGCAAAAAAAGTTGGTCTTACCTCTGGTCTCATGCCTAGAGTTGCTTCTCAGAGCTGGGGTTTCAGCTCTCTGTGAGGGCAGCAACCAGAAGGGCCTGCCCTTCCTTCACTTAGGACCCTGTGCACTGGGTGTCCAGATCGTGCTAGGTGTTTTCCTCTAGAGTAAGAAATGTGGGCAGAGAGTATTCTCCTCTGGCTTCCCAGGCATGTCTGCCCCTCTGAAAGTCTAGCTCGACCTCCCTCCGGATTTGGGTGCAGGGAGCTGTTTGACAGGTTCCCTTCAGATCCAGGCGGAGTCTGGACCACAGAGTTGAGTGCCCCTATTCTTCCTGTTCCCAGAGGCCCTAAACAGTTTCCTCTTGGGCCAGGGATGTGGGCCAGGATGGGCAGTACTGTTCTCTCCTGCCCTGCAGTCTCAGGAGTGCCCACCTGTCTGGGCGGTGAGCTCTGTCTCCCACGGGGTTTGGGAGCAGGGAGCTGTGGGCCGGGATCAGCGAGGTTCTGGCCCCAGCTAGAAACTGGAAGTGCCTGGTCCCAGAGGAATTTTGCCTTTGTGAGTCCTGAGTCCACCAGGCAGGTCACTTGGAGTAGAAAATTTGGTTTTACCTCTGATCTGAGGCCTGTTCTCAAATCCAGGTTTCAGCTCTCTATGAGGGCAGCATCCAGAAGGCCCTGCCCCGCCTTCACTTGGGACCCAGTGCAGTAGGGGCCCAGATGGCGCTAGGCATTTTCCTCTAGAGTCAGAAATGTGGGCAGAGAGTAGTCTCTGGCTTCCCAGGCGTGTCTGCCCCTCTGAAGGTCTAGTTCTCCCTCCCACGAGATTCGGGTGCAGGGAGCTGTTTGACTGGGTCCCTTCAGATCCGATGGTGCCTGAACCACAGCATTGAGTGCCTTGTTGAAGATATTAACTGGCCCTTTGATTGGGGAGTCTTTACTCTCTTCTGTACTTATTATTCTTAGGTTCGGTCTTTTCATCGTGTCATGGATTTTGCTTTTTGACTATTGCATTTTATTTTCTTTGACTATTGTTTCAATGTCCTCTAGGGTATCTTCTGTGCTTGAGATTCTCTCTTCCATCTCTTTTATTCTGTTGGTGATGCTTGCATTTGTGACTCCTGACCTCTTTCCTAGGTCTTCCATCTCCAACATTGTCTCCCTTTGTATTTTGTTTAATATTTCTATTAAATGGGTCATTAGATCTGAATCTTGCTTTTCTGGTGTGTTAGTGTATCCAGGGCTTGGTGTGGTGGGAGAACTGAGTTGTAGCATTGGTTTCTGTTGCTGATGTTCTCGTGCTTGCCTTTTGCAATTTGGTTATCCCTAGTGCTAACTGCCCTTGCAGTTTCTGACTGGAACTTGTCTTTCCTGTGATCCTGGGATTCTGTGATTCTGTGATCCTGCAATATTGAGTGTGTCAGAGCTCCTAGGAGTCAAGCTACCTTTGAGATCCTGAAATCCTGGTGTGACCAATCTCCTGAGTTCCTGTTTTGTCAGAAATTCTGGGAGTCAAGCTTCCTCTGTGAATTGTAGGAGTAGGTGCAGAGCCAATGCTCCAGGTCTGCTCCAGGTTCAGGTTCAAACAGGAAGTAATACATGCCTCGGGCTGGTTGGGGTTCCTGGGTCTCTGGATCCCAGGGGTCTCAGGTACTCCAGGTGTTGGGGCAGATGTTGTGGCCTCACCTGTGATCCTGGAAGTTTTAAAGCACCTTGGAGTTGGGCTCCCTCTGGGTGTTGAAGGAATGGGTGCATAGCCAGCCTCCCAGGTCTGCCCATGCATTTCCTTTAGATAGGAACAATTCTGGAAATGGTCTCTACAGCTTTTATCTTCTCTTTGTTGGTTATTTCAGCTAATGTCATCCCTGTTGGGTCCTGGGAACATCTTGCTTCTGTGGCATCTGGGACTTTCTGGTGGGTACACCCAGATCAACATCCCCTACTGCTACATATTTCTGTTCAATTTTCTGACCCTCTGTACTTCTCTCCTATCTCTTTCCATACCTGATTCTGCTCCCCCCCTTTTCTCACTTCCCCTCCTCTCTTCCTCCCAGGTCTCTCCCTTTACCTCCCATGATTATTTTGTTCCGCTTCTAAGTAGAATTGAAGCATACAGATTTTGGTCTTCCTTCTTGTTAAGAGTCATGCACCTTAGCAATAACTAACAGCTCCCTTATTGGTGTTAAATCCTGCTCAACAAGAGGGAAATCATGCCTGGTGATGGAAAGTAGACAACTACCTGGGGCTATTAAGGTCATGGAGAACTTACCATCATAAATTTACTAACTCAATACTATCCCTAACTAACTTTTAAATAGTTGTCCTTTTACCCACAGATAAATGTAGTCTCCCTTCCTCAAAAAGAAGACTTCTGTTTAAAACAAAGGCCATTTAAAAAAAAACACAATCAATCAAATCACAGAGTTGTCGAATCCTGTCCCAGCTGAAAACATAATTCCTGGTTTTTGGGATCATTGCAAAAGGAAAGGCAGAAGAACAGAACAAGAACCAGAAGAAGAAGAAGTTTGCTCTAAGATTGTGTCTTCTAGGAATGTGAGAAGCTACACTCATAAAGTTTCAACAATCTGACTGTGGTGGCTTGAATGAGAATGCTTCCCATAGACTCATATATTTGATACTTACTCTGTATTTGGTAGAATTCTTTGGGAAGGATTAGGAAGTATAGCCTTGATGGAGTAAGCCTGTCACTGATGGTGAGCTTTGAGCTCTCTCTCTCTCTCTCTCTCTCTCTCTCTCTCTCTCTCTCTCTCTCTCTCTCTCTCTTTCTCTCTCTCTCTCTCTCTCTCTCTACTGGTCTACTGGTTGTTTCAACATTCCTTCCTACAGGGTGGTCTTTACTATTACTGCATAGAGACATCATGGTCATGACAATTCTTATAAAAGAAAATATCTAATTGGGGCTTGCTTAGAGTTTCAAATGGTTTTAGTCCATTATTATCATGGCAAGAAAGCATGATGGCATTCAGGCAGACATGGTACTGCAGAAGTACCTGAGAGTTCTACATCTGGGTCTACAGGCTGCAGGAAGAGCGTCAGTGGAACTGGCTTAGACTCTTGAAATCTCAAAGCCCATCTCCAGTGACACACATTCTCCAAAAGGGTCACACCTACCCCACTAAGAACATGCCTCCTAATCCCTTGTTCTACATTTTCTGTGCATGTTTACGAGAGCATTTCCAGATTTAGCTGAATATGGAAGACCCATCATGAATATGGATAGTGCTATCCTATGGGCTGAGATCATCTGCAAGAAAGAAAGAAAAATAGGAAGGAAGGAAGGAAGGAAGGAAGGAAGGAAGGAAGCAAAGAAGGAAGGAAGCAAAGAAGAAAGAAAGGAAGGAAGCAAGGAAGGAAGGAAGCAAAGAAGGAAGGAAGGAAGGAAAGATGGAAGGAAGAATGGACGGAAGGAAGGAAAGAAACAAGGAAGGAAGGAAAGAAGGAAGGAAGGAGAGAAGGAAGGAAGGAAGGAAGGAAGGAAGGAAGGAAGGAAGGAAGGAAGGAAATCCAGCTGAGCACCAGAATTCATCTTTCTTATTTTTCTGATAGTGGATGTAATATGGCCAATTGCCTAATGCTCCTGTCACTGTAATCTCTGCCATGATAGACTCAAACTATAAAACAATATAAACCATTCTTTAAGTTGATATTGTTGAGTATTTTGCAATGATATGGAAAAAATAGCTAATACAGATCATTGTCCAGAAAAACAAAGGAATACATATTTTAAATTTAAGTAGGCCCTCCAGAACGCATGAAGCTATAAAATAGTTAAATTTTGTATTATCCTAGTCTTAGATGGAGATAAGAATACATTGATAAAACTTTTGAGAAATCATCTTTTAAAAAAACTCATTGAGTAGATAAAGTAAAAACTACCCACATTTGCAGAAAAGATATACACGTTCGAGTTTAAAAATGCAGCAAATCTAAACAACAGCAAAAATACATATTCAGAGCTATCATGTTCCAAATATTGAAAACCACATACAAAGAAATATCATTGAAACAGCTCAAGACAAATAATGTACCATTTATGGGGAAATTAATCAGATGATTACAGCTGCCTCATTGAGGCCAGAAGGAAGTGAAACAATATTTATAAAGTGCTGAGAGAAAAATAATTCTCAACTCAGAACTTCATATTCACAGAAAAGTTCTTTTAGAAATGAAGATGAAATATTTCCAAAAAGGGATAAATACAATTTACAAAATAGTTGTCACCAAATGTATTCTAAAAAGAATAAAATAAAATTCTTTAGACAGAGGAAATAACACCCAAAATGACCAGTAAATCTGAAAAGGAAAGAAGTAAACAGAAATAGAAAATGCCTCTGTAAATCTAATACACTCCTCTTGTCCTTTACACTTCTGTAAAATACATTTGATCTCTGAAAACAAGAATCAAAACATATTTTGTATACAGTTTATGTAGATATAATACAAATGCGTACCAAAACAAGGGAAAATAAGGAGAACTATCTGGTAGGAAGTTCACTAGATGCTTTATAGAGAATAAACTATAGTAGTTAAAACTAGACATAAATATCTCCATTCACAATATAACTATCTATGGAAAAATGATAATTAAAATCAGAAGAAAAATTAACAGTAATAGATGTCGTGTTTTAAAGTGAAACTCTAGAAGGCAACTGTCATGCTTTGCCTGTACAACTTCATATCACTCTTAGAATTCCCTTAATATTCCATTCTACCTGGATTCATGGTTCTGTTTCTTTTTCTCCTTAAACACCCTCTTTCCATATGTGGCTTACTCTAAATCACAATCAGCTCTGGTGCTTCCTTAAAAAAAAAAACAAAAACAAAAACAAAAACTCTACCAAAAAGAAAGGCTTCATATCTTTTCTTTTCATTCCACATAGTTCATTAAGGTTATCATAGTGATTAAGAAAATACATAATCTATTTATTTACTTCACAACTTACATAAAATATGATCTGTGCTTAGTGCAAATTTAGGCAAATTGAGAGAAAAACGTCTAAAAGGGACAAGTTTTTGCAAAGAGTAATCCTTTACAGACCCATTCTTCCTGATTGATATTTTTTCATTTTTTCCAGTAAATTGTCCTTTCAGAAACTAACAAAGCAGTGGATAAAAACAGATCATATACAAATACACACATTAGTAAATACACATACATATAATATTAAAGATTAAAGTAAGAGAAGTAGGAGAAAGAAAATCTTGGTATTGCAAGTAAATGTGGACAAGAAAACAGATGATGTGAAATTTATAAATAAACATCAAGTACTTTGAAAGAATGTTCCTTTTTCTATGAATTTCTATCATACACGTTAATTTCCAGACTTTTTGGTGGCCTTTTCTCAAAAACGACAACAAAATCTTCATAATGTTTTCACTATTCTGTGCAAATTATTTCTGTCATTGTTATTATATAAATCATTACCTTTCCTAGGAGGAGATAGAAGAGCAAGTCAAAGGAGTTTTTACAGAGGTGTGACTTAACACACACATGTATGCATCTTGGTCCTACAGGACAACTGTAAAACAGTACAACTAACGACCACTGTTTTAAACGGTAATAATTCATCCTAATTGAAAAAACATAAAAAGCATATTAAATAAGGTCAAATATAGACATTCTGTGTGCACATGTTACCTAAGCCAGCACTTCCTTCTAACAGGTAGGGCCTGAAAGATGCTAGGAAAACCTGCAAGCCTGGTCTGCTTTGATATGTCAAATAGGCACCTAAACTGCTTGCCCTGGGTTTAAAACTTTGCGTGTGTGTGTGTGTGTGTGTGTGTGTGTGTGTGTGTGTGTGTGTGTGTGAGAGAGAGAGAGAGAGAGAGAGAGAGAGAGAGAGAGAGAGAGACATACAGACAGACAGACAGACAGAGGACACAGAGAGAGAGAGAGAGAGAGACAGAGAAAGACAGAGACAGAGACGGTGGGGGGGGTGCGTCATGGAGGGAAGTTGAAAGGAAACAAACACACAGAGGCCAGCCTTCTAGGTGTAGTGTCCGGGTAAAGCCCAATGTGGTTTATATTAGCATTGGTGAAGAATCAAGAAGGAAGAATCGTTTCTGCTGTTGTGCGGTTCATTCGCTTTACAATCCCTTCAGATCTGAGCTCCACAGCCCTCCCTTACCACCCAGACAGGCTGCGTGCACGTCACAGCGCCTTCTCCTCCGTGAAGCATCATGTGACTCAATGGCGCCGCCAATCAGCTTCTCTCTGAGATATTCAAATCAGCAGCGCGGCAGTTGTTCCGACACCAGGCCACAGAAGTTCCTGCTACAGCACTGTTTCCGCCGCCTCAGCCTGGCAATGACAGCATGGAGCGTCAGGGTGCTCCTCTTGGACCTTACCGGGCCACCAAGCTGGTAAGAACGTGGAGGAGAGGGACCAGGGACCGAGGTTTCCCCGGGGATCCTGGCTGTTTGAGGGAGTCTCCTGAGGGAACTCAGAGTTACCAGATTCATGACGAGCCAGGGATCTGGTACCTCTCCTGAGCCAGGGCTCCAAGATTTCTGAGATGCCGTGGGAAACTAAAGCGACTGCTCCCGCCCCACCCCCGTCTTTGACTTGCGCTTCACTCTGGTGTCTCTCAGCTTCAGATCCAAAGTGCTGTACCCCAAAGCTACACCACTTTCTGACTCTGTGAGACAAGTCCTCAGATGTCTTCTTTCCGGGTTCTCATAATAGTCTTAGCCACTTTACACGTGTGATTTACAGCCTCTCAGAATTAGAAATTAAAGTTTCAAGTCTGGAAGCCCAGACATGACAGTCTGACTTATTGACCCCGTAGAGTTTGTGAGTAGCACTAGGAAAGAACTATTCAACCTAAACCCAGAATACTTTTAGTAACCACTTTTAATAATTACTGGGATTGTGCGTTTGGATTACGGTAACAGGTTCACCTAACCTGTTTCCACATTGGAAAATTGTACAATGGTGCAATATATACCCACTTTAAGAGATTTTCTAAAAATATTCTGTGTATAAGAATGTGTGGTAGTCTATAGAATAGCAAGCAAATTGTCCTCTCACAAATGCTGATCCTACTTTACCATTGTGGGAGGTAAGGCTCAAGGAAGGAATGCTCCTAAAGCCACATAAATGGTGAATGAAAGAACTAGAAAAAAATGAACCTTTTTCTGGTATGGTGATCTTGCTATTCTATTGCTCAACAAGCAGTGGTGGTTATGTTTATCAGTATAGTTCTGCAATGTACCATAAGGAGTTAGTCCTGTCACATTAAAAATTTACTGTATTAGACAAAAGTAGCATAAGCACCACCCCCCAAATGCCAAGTACTTACAAATACTTTACATAAAGTAAGTTTTTTTTCTAATTACCACAAGATAGGTATTAATATAAGGATATTGGGGTACAGGGAAAGAAAGAACAAAGATTCATAAACAAGAAGTAAAGGTAAAGTTTAAGCAAAGCCTAAATGTTTCACTCTGGGACCTTATTAATCTGTCACATTTCAAAAGTATTCTGTGATGTCTGTGAGTGCAGAGTCATGTGTCACTTTACTATTGTAGTGAAGCAGTTCAGTAAAGTATTTTGAATGTAAGTAATGAGAGAAATTTGGGAAGAAAAGAATTATGGTTATTGTTTTTCAGGTGTAAGGTCAATATTGTGATCTTATGTGTGACACAACTGTAATATAATTAGTAGTCTCTTCAGTCAGGTTAGTAATCTGATTTCTAACATGTCTTTTTCTGTTAAAAAGTTATGTTTTTAATGTATTATGTTCTAGTGTTAATGTCACAAGTCTAGACAATTGACTTATTTGAAGGTAGCTCAGAAAATAAGTGATTTTCTTTACACAAATATGCATAAGTTAATTAAATGTGCAATGGATTTATTTTACTATCATTTTATCTATACGATGTTGATTATAGTGTTTGTTTGTTTGTTTGTTTAGAGGCGGGTCTTTCTATGTGGTTCTGGCCGTCCTGGTACTCACCATGCAGACCAGGTTGTCCTTGAACTCACAGAGATCTGCTAACCTTTGCCACCATACCCAACACTATAGGAATCTTCATAAGAGTACTAAGTAACTGGCATTAAAAGCCCTTCGGCATTATAATCGCTGCGTGCCAGAAGTCTTATCTGACTAGCACAGTAATTGAACACAGATTTAAGACAGAGTTGGTTAAACCTGTCTTTTGTTGTTTGTTCATTTTGTTTCGATTTTGTTTTGTGATAAGAACCTATGAAGTCAGTTCTACTTTTCCTTTTCAGACAGGGTTTCACTAAGTTGTGCAGAGTAGCTTTGAACTCACCCTGTATCCCATCCGAGATTTGAACATAACAAAGCTCATACCTCAGCCTCTGAAATTATAGGCTTAAACTTAAACATGGATCTGAATATTTACGTTAATCTTTTAGATCAGTAGTTCTTAACCTGTGGGTTGTGAACTGTTAGAGGATTGCATATCCAATATCCTGTATATCAGATATTTACATTATAATTCATAAGAGTAGCAAAATTACAGTTATGAAGTAGCAATCAAATAATTTTATGGTTGGGTATCCCCACAACCTGGGGAACTATATCAAAGGATCCCAACATTAGGAAGGTTGAAAACCACTGATTTAGGTACATGCTGTGCTTCTTTTACCTTATGTGAAAATGAGCTAATAGCATCTTTATAAAACTGAGATTTATAGCTAAATACTGAACATAAGCATATTGTTTGACATAAATTATTAATGTTAATTAAACAAAAAAAAACCCTAATAGTAAATGCTTCATTGACTAAGAAATAGGAACATTATACTTCTTTTCATTCTGAAGTTTCCTAAGTAATTGGAATTCCCAATGAATATTTAGTAAAGAAAGCCTAATAAAATAAAATATTATTTTGACACTAGAATTAGTAGTAAAAAATCTGTGAGATAAGAGTTTATGTATCACAGATAAGATTTTTTTCTTCAATAATATTTACAGTATAATTACCTGTGAAATAAAGAATTTTCTTTGTTCCATTTGGTTATTTTGAGATAGGGCCTAATGTAGCCCAAACTAGCTTGTAACTGGCTAAAACCCAAATCAATGAGATTTATTTTGTGTGTGTGTGTGTGTGTGTGTGTGTGTGTGTGTGTGTGTGTGTGTGTGTGTGTGTGTATTTTTTTTTCTTCTCTTTGCAGGAAATCAAGTGACCACATCTTTCGAGTAGGAATGCCTTTAAGAAAAACATAGACAACATTTAAAAATATAGTAATTGTTTTACTGCAGTTGAAGCAGTAGATTGGCTTTTATGGATCTATTGAGAAGTAATAGTAATTTTGGTCCTGAAGTTACAAGACAACAGACTATTCAACTGTTGAGAAAATTTCTTAAGAATCATGTGATTGAAGATATCAAAGGTAGATGGGGATCAGAAAACCTTGATGACAACAATCAACTATTCAGGTACTGAATTGATATGTCATTACAAAGCCTAATTACCTCTGCTTTCACCATTATTCCTTGGTAAAAAGCCCCCTAAATAGTTACCCAATACCAGATGGTCATCCCCGAAATCATACACATACAAGTAACTTTATATAGATTGAGCAGGTTGTGTTTCTATATTTAAAACATGTATGTACAATATATACATGAATTTGAGAGAGCAAGGATATGTGAGAAGGATTGGAGAGAGGAAAGAGAAGGAGGGAATCATATAATTATTTAATTTCAAAAATAAAAACTAAACACAAAAAAGATAAAGAGCTGAAATTACAATATAATTGTAACTCCACATTTGTTACAGCTTCACTGCAATAGCAGCTTCTTTCTGTGGTAATGCTTTTTAGAAAGGTATTGCTGCTACTTTTTTCTTTTATTGAAAATAGATTTTTTTTGTACAATATATTCTGATTATGAATTTCTCTCCCCAAACTCCTCCTAATTCCTCCATACCTCCACTCCCACACAGATCCACATGCTTTCTTCTTGTTTTAGAAAACAAAAAACAAAAAACAACAACAACAAAAAAACACAGGTATCTAGGGAATACTAATAAAATAAAATATGATAAATAAGAAATAAATCATAGCATGATAAAACAGCCAAAGCACAAGAAATGTATTTTAGACACACACATTCAAGAATTCCATAGAAACACAAAATAAGGAGTCATAAATTATATATATGGCTTGGTAAAGGACCTGTTAGTAAACAAAACAAACCATGCCTTAACCTTATGATACAGAGAACCTTTAGAGTTGCTGTCAAGTTCATTTATGTTGCCCATCTACTGCTGGGCACAGGGCAATACCCTTAAAGAGTGTTTTGTTTCCCAAGGGAAATTCCCTTGAAGAAAACTTAATTTTTCATTTGAAGTAGATATCAATTGGAGATAGCTTCTCCATTAGGGATGGGTGTACGTCTACTTCTTTCAGCTCTGGGATGCCGTCTGGTGCAGCCCCTGTGTATTCTGCCATAGTCTTTGTGAAGTCCTCTGTGTGCCAGTCCTCTCGTATCTAGAAGGCCTTGATCTTTTACTGTTCTCCATCCCATCTGGCACTTACCCTCTTTTCGCATTCTCTTCAGTTTTTTCTGAGACCTGAGGGGAGGAGTTTGATGGACACCATTTACAGCTGCGTGTTCCAAGATCTCTCACTCAGCATAATGTCTGGCTGTGTGGGTCTCTGTACATTATTCCTATCTGCAGAGAAGCAGGAGGAAGCTTCTTGAGGATGGCTGAGCATGGCACTAATTTACAAGTATAGTAGAATGTTGTCAAGTATCATTGCTATGTTTTGTTGTTTTGTTTTGTTTTAAAATAGTAGTGTTTGGTTTTACCCTAGTTTATCTAGTATCAGGTTCTTGGTCAACCAAGCAATGTTGGGTATGGGTTCCATTCCACAGCCTGCTGCTTTGTTTATAATGGTGATGTCTTGCTATACAGAAGCTTTTCAGTTTCATGAGGTCCTATTTATAAATTGTTGCTGTTAATGCCTATCCTATTAATGTTTTATTCAGAAAGTCTTTTCTTGTGCCAATGAGTTCAAGACTATTCCCTACTTTCTCTCAGATTTATTGTATCTGGTCTTCTGTTGGGTATTTGACCTATTTGTAATTGAGTTTTGTACAGGTTGATAGATATGGATCTATGTGTATTCTTCTACACGCAGACATTCAGTTTGACCAGTATCTTTCATTGAAGATGCTCTCGTTTTTCCTCCTTCTGTGTTTCTAGCTTCTTTATCAAACACCAGGTGTCCATAGATGTGTGGAGCTATATTTGGGTCTTCAGTTTTACTCCATTGATCAACATGTCTGTTCTTGTGCCAATATCCTGTCATACAGCCCTATAGTACAGTTTGAGATATAATATAATTTGAGATCAAAGATGGTAATACCTCCAGCAGTTCTTTTATCATTCGGGGGGTGTTTTTGCTATCCTGGGTTCTATGAAGAATTGTGTTGGAATTTTGGTAGGGATTGCATTGAATCCATAGATTGCTTTTGGTAGGATGATCATTTTTACTATGTTAATCCTAAAGATCCATGAGCATTGGACATATTTCCATCCTCTAACATCTTCTTCAATTTTTTTTCCTCAAAGACTTAAAATTTTTATAATAAAGTCTTTCACTTGCTTTGTTAGAGTTAGCCCAATATATTTCATATTATTGAAACTATGGAGTATGTGCTATTGTGAAAACCATTTCTACGATTTCTTTCCCAGACCATTTGTCTTTTATACATGCAAAAGCTACTACTGTTTTTTGTGATTTAAATTTGTATTCAGCTTCTTTGCTTAAAGTGTTTATCAGCTATAGGAGTTCCCTCAGGGAAAAATTTAGAATCACTTATATATACTATCATAACATCTGCAAATAATAATACTCTTTCTTCCTTTCCAGTTTGTATCTCCTTGATCTCCTTCAGTTGTCCCTTCAAGAACAATCTTGAATATGTATGAAAACAGTCGACCACCTTGTCTTGTTCCGGATTTTAGTGGAAATGCTTTGAAGTTCTCTACATTTAATTAGATATGTTGTATGGGCTTACTATAAGGGGATGTAGTGCTTGCCCATAGGGAAGATGCAGGATTCAGTGATGACAGTGGAAATGTGTCTCATCGTAGCAGCTAATAGTGATAATGTATCCTGTTGTTGCTAAGTCCCTGGGGCAGGCAGTGGAGATGACTGGTTGCTAACAATAGGTCTGTTTAAATTGCTTATCTGATTTTGATTTAACTTTTATAAGTGATATATATCAAGAAAATTATGCATTTCTTTTAGATTCTCCAATTTAGTGGTGTACATGTAGTTAAAGTATGCCTTATGACTGAGTATGTGGTTAGTTTTAGAGAAAGTTTCATGAGCTATTCTTTTGCTCATGTGTGAAATGTTCCATAAACATCTGTTAGATCTAGTTGTCTTATGATGTCATATAGTGCTAACTTTCTCTTCTCAGTTTCGTCTGGATGAGCTGTCGGTTAGTTTGTTGAGAGCGGCATATTAAAGTCACCCAGTATCACTGTGTGAGGGTCAATATGTAATTTAAGCTGTATTAGTGTTTATGAACTTGGGTTCTCTTGTGTTTGATGTATAAATATTAACATTGCAATATTTTCTTGGTGGGTTTTTCCTTTGATGTTCTTCCCTATCTCTTCTGATTAGTTTTGGTTTGAAGTCTACTTTGGTGGGTTTTAAATAGCTATACTAGCTTCCTAGGAACATGTTTTTCTGTCCTTTTACCCTGGGCCATGTGTTTTGTGCGTGCAGCAGAAGGATGGATCTTGTTTTTTAAGTCCATTCTGTTTGGTTTTTGCAGAATTGAATCTGTTGATGTTGTGTTAGCAATGAGCAGTATTTGTTGATCCCCCTATTTTATTGTTGTAATATGGGTCCTCTCCTTTTTTTTGTTTGCTGATCTAATTTATTCTTTTTGTTTGCTTGGGTGTGGTTAGATTCTTCAGGTTGAAGTTATCCTGGCACTTTCTATAACACTGGGTTTGTACATAGAGGCTGTTTAAATTTGTTTTCATCATGGAATGACATTCTTTTTCCATCATTTGTGATAAAAGGATTTGCATGGTGTCTGGAGTGGATTCTGGTCTCCTAGTGTTTGGAACATCTCTTCTGCTGGCTTCTAGAGTCTCCATTGCAAAGTCAGGTGTTATTCTAATAGGCCTGCCTTTACAAATGATTGGTATTTTTCCCTTGCAGCTCTCAATATTCTTTCTTTGTTACATTTAGTGGTTTGATTATTATGTAACACTGAGGATTTCACTGATTCAGTCTATTTGGTCTTCTATATCCTTGTTCCGTTATAGACACCTCCTTCTTTAGGTTGAGAATCTTTCTTCTGTTTTTTGTTTTTGTTTTTTGTTTTGTTTGTTTTGGTTTTTGGTTTTTGGTTTTGTTTTTTGTTTTTTGTTTTGTTTTTTTGTTGTTGTTGTTTTGTTTGTTTTTTTTTTAAATATTTTCTGTGCCTTTGACCTGGGTTTCTTTCCCTTTCAATTTTCCTGTTATTCTTTGACTTGGTTTTCAGTGTCCCATATTTTCTGGATGTTTTTAGATTTAACATTTTCCTTGAGCAAGGTATCCATTTCTTCTCTTTCCTTCAACACCTGAAATTCTTTCTTCCATCTGTTGTATTCTGTTGGTGAGACCTACCTATGAGTTTCCCATTCGAGTGCCTAAATTTTTTATTTCTAGTTTTCTCTCAGTTTATATTTTCTTTATTGATTCTTTTTCCACTTGCAAACCTTGAACTATTTTCTTCATTTCATTCCACTGTTTGTGTTTTCATAGATATTTTTAAGAGATATTCATTTTCTCTTTAAAGACATTTATATATTCATAACAGCTGTTTTGAAGTCCCTTCCTTGTGTTCAGCTATATTACATTTCTCAGGACCGATCTACTGTATTATAGTTGCTGGGATTTAGTGGAGACATATTATCCTGGTTGTTACTTATTGTGTTTTTATAGCGGGTCTAGGTCTAGGCATCTGGGTTTGGTTATAATTCTAGGTGCTGATACATGGTCTTGTCTTTGTTGTGTGGGTGTCCTAGTCCTTGTTTTCTGTTGCCCTCTCTGTTTCTTAGGAGAGTGTGGTGACTTTAAATGGCCTGATAGGGAATTCTGCCAGACATGGCCACTGAGGGTTCTGGTTAGAATTAGTTTCTTTGTATTGGGAGCTGACAGTTACAGTTGGAGATGTGCTAGAAATAGGGGGGTGCTGAGAGGAGCCATAGGAGGGATGAAAGCAGGATGTGCCCCCAACATCTGCCTTTTTTATTGGGAGTGCAGGAAGAGAGGAAGGAGAGGTCACAACAAGTGATCTGCTACAGAGTTAGAGATAAGACTGGGGGAGGGGAGTTGTAGGAAATGAAGGAGAGTGAAGATCTAAAGATAACCTGCATGCTGTCCTGGCTTATCTGCTTCCCAGGGGCTGCCTGTGTAAGTTGGAGGGGAGACGAGTGGATGGAGTGGTGAGCAGGTGTAGATCTTCATGGTCTGCTAGAGAAGGGCAGAGAGGAAGGGAGATAGCAATAGGTTGTCAGAGCCTGAGATGAGAATGGGGGATTAGATTTGGAAAGGGGAGGGTAAGTGAAGGTCTGGAGATTGCCTTGTATCGCTGCTCTCAAGTCAATTAAAACGATGTAGAAAACTGTATGGTTGAAGGTTGTGAGTTACAAAGTTCAGCATTTTTAAATGTTAAATAAAACATAATAAAATAGGAAGTTGGAAGGATAACAGTACTTGTGTTTTTGTATGTTATGGAAGTTTTATCACGTTTCAGTGACATTATTATTGACCTTAAGTTTTATTAATTCTCTAATTACAAAAAAAAGTCACAGGTCCTTGCCTGTAATGTATAATTATTATAACTTGTAATAAGATGATGAGGGTTAATTTGTTGCCTCTGGACTCTGAAGATACCTATAGTCACATGTACATACCTACACGTAATTAAAAGTTATATATTTTTTAAAAGAAAACACTATAACTGCTTCAAATACCTCAGTTAAAAAAATCAAAACTTTTATGAGATAATTTTAAAATTATATTGTAGCAAAGAAAGTTTCTCATGCCACAAAATGTTAAGTATAAATTTAGTATATGATGAAAGATACCAAAAAAGAACAATACACAAGACTACAATGTTTACGAATATTTATTGAAAGCCTAAACACATAAAAACCATAAGTTTGTGATTCTTCTTAGGGCAGGAATGAGATTTTTATATAGTCAAAGACTTTCTTGTACTTAAGAAAAAGACAACTATCCAGTAAAATATCAATAATTATATTGCTTGATGGTTACATAATGCATTTTGGTTTATATTCTGTTTGTTGTTTGTATCCTTGAAATGCTTCATATTAAGATGAAAAACAAAATGCACCGTAATCAAAAAAAGTAAGAGACTAAATCCTAAAATTGGAACAAAATGTCAAAAGGCAGGAAGTACATACAAACTATGAGGTTTTTTATGTTTTTCTTATTTGTTTGGTTGGTTGATTGGTTGGTTTTTGGTTGTGGTTTTTTGAGACAAAATTTCTCTGTATAGCTCTGACTGTCCTGGAACTCACCTGTAGACTAGGCTGGTCTCGAACTCACAGACCTCCACCTGCCTCCCTCCTCCTGAGAACTGTAATTAAAGTAACTACACAGCTATGATTTTTTTTCCAAAGAGATTTACACAGCGGTTTCCTAGAGCTATTCGTATGTATGCATTCTTTCTTCAAACAAATTAGTCCTAATTGTAACCCTGAACTGAATATAAGCAAAACTGAAATGTGCACATATACAAAAGAAACAAGAAACTACTAAGATACTTTAAAGGTTTAATGGTAATATTGATTTAATCTAGAATTTCTATGCTTGGTAATGTAAGTAAATCAGATTTTTGTATGACTTTTAAAATATACTCTAGAAGTTTATTTTTTATCACATCCTATTTAACTCCATATTATTTTTATACCAGATTTCCTGCAACTTCTCCACTTAAAACTTTTCCACAAAGACATACAGAAATCAAGAAAACCAACACAGAGTACTTTTCCAAAGACAGAGATAGTATTTTTAAATTACGAAACTTATCTCGTAAAACTCCTAAGAAGCGTGGATTACAGTTCTCTCAGGTAAAATATTCTTTTACTAACCAGTAGTTTAAATAGCATTACCATGTGGTTAATAGTAAGATCATTTAAAGTAAATGATGCTTTAGTATCTGAAGCCAATACCGAAATCTCCTAAATTACAATCTCAAAAAAAATTTGTGTGAATGTGTTTGAAACCTGCCAAAACAGTGTCGAATACAACAATGAGGTATTTTTGAAAAGCATTTTTGTAATATAGTGTTTTGTCATTTGTTATACTTCCTATTTGTGTTAATCAGGTTACCAACCACTTTGATAAAAATCACTTTCAAAGTAGGTAAGCAACTTCAGATTCCAAAAGTTCAGTCCATATTCTCTAGTCTCTCTTACTTTAGGTTTTATAGCAAGGCACTGCGGTCACAATAGGAGCACATGAAGGAGGAAGCTGCTTATGGAAACAGGAAGGTGAAAGAAGGAAAAGGGTGCTAGATTGGGGTACCAGTAGCTCCTCCCAAGAACCTGCTGCTTGTGATACTGTATCTTCCCATGAGGCTTTGCCTCTTAAAGATTCCACCATATAGTAAGACCAGGTTGGACATTAAGACTTAAATTTAGCTTGTTTGCAGCACATTTATGATCTGAACAATAGCCCTATAATTTTATACTCTTTAACTCATCTCTCTGTCACTAGTCTTTTCTAAAAACCAAACTAGATACTTCATGTACCTAGACATGAAGTTGATTTGTAAGTGTTGGGAAAGCTGCAAAACTGAGTGAGAACTGTGTCCCATTAGTTTTCAGATACTTCGTAACTCCACAGGAGACTTTGACTTATACAGTTATTAAGTATGAAAAACTCTACCTCAATAAATAAGCTGGGATGCATCAAGGAAGACACCCGATGTCAACTTCAGTCCTACACATACATAAACGCATACACACACCAACGAACAAATGTGTGTTAACAGTGCTCACCATTCCTTCAGTTTGGGTATAGACTATAACAAACCAAAGCCTTTTTTTCCCTTCAGGAAAATACAGAAAAGATAAATCATGAAAGAATAACCAATGAAGATCAAGAAAATGTACCTGAAAACAAAGAAATAAGTCAGGAGGATGTTGAAGACGTTTGGAGATACGTTACTATGATCTAGTAAGACAAAAATAAGTAATAGTTAAGATTCTGAAGTATGTGGATTATTAATTTGATGTTTTTCATCCAAATATGAGAATGAATAAAATTATTACTTTTCGAAGCTTAGAATTTAAATACACATGTATGGTTTTAGTAATTGCTTTTGGTATAGATCTAGTAAAGCATAAAGAAAGAAGTTGTACCTTTTAAGTCATCATTGTAGCTTGAGATTTTTATTGGATTCCTCTGAGTTTTGTTGAGTAAGCATATGTGTAAAAATAGAGACTAAATACAATCCTTGAAGTTTTGTTAAGAGAAAAATAAAGTACTCTTTGTGACTTTGTTTGTTGCACGACAGGTTGTGTTCCTCCTACTTTATAAAGAAAAAATAATAGTTTATACTCTTCTTTTAGCCTGCAAACTATCTTAGGTGTGCCATCCATAGAAGAACTCATAAACCCAAACCAAGTAATTCCTCAATACATAATGTACAACATGGCCAACACAAGTAAGCATGGAGTGGTCATACTACAAAACAAATCAGGTAGGTGTTTAGAAAAGAATTTGGGATCTTTTCAAACCTAGTAACCAAAGGTGCATTTATAAGACAGTGCAGAGATCCAGGTATAGAAAGTGGAACACTTTCCAAGGGACATTCATTTAGCAATAATGATAGAATTTTTGTAAGTAAATATTATTCATGCTATCACAAAAATTATTTAGTTGCTAAAGTGAATTAATATATGACTTTAAATATATGATAGTGATAAGCATCCAAAATATAGACAATAAAACTGTTATTAACAACTCTTGTGTTAATGACCCACAATGTGCCAATATTTTACTAAAGCTTTAGTGATAAATAAGCTGGATATGGTGCCAACTTAAATATTTGAAGCAGGCCTCAATGTAAGAGTACCCTGATGTTCAGCCATAGTTAATTTCAGTTGTAAGCTTCACCTAGATCAGTAACGCTCCTGTAGAATAGCAATAGAACTAAAGTGGAACTAAAGAGAAATTACTAGTACATAAAGATGAGATTTAGTTTATATCTCAACAGCCCCTCCTAGATAATTAATTCTTGGTTTTGGTAACTACTTCTTTTAAGTATTATAGATAGAATCAAACTCGAGATCTCTATACATTTTTAACTTTTGTATTTTAAAATATTGATCTGTCCTTGGCTGATAGATAGCTAAGCTGGTAAGAGACTTTGATACTAAGCAAAGTATAAAGTCTAAAAATAAAATAAAACAGATTATTAAAATGGTATAGCTAATTATACATTCTTTGTATTTTTTTTTATCTAGAGGATCTTCCACACTGGGTATTATCTGCTATGAAGTGCCTAGCAAATTGTAAGTTAAAGCAGACCACGTGTGTGTGTGTGTGTGTGTGTGTGTGTGTGTGTGTGTGTGTGTGTGTGTGTGTGAATCTGTCTATCCATTTTTCTGTCTGTCTTTCTGTGTGTTATATTAATAGTGTTTAGCAAGATTAAAATATATTTCATGAGCCAAATGATTATCAAATAGAATTTATTATAAGCTTTTTATTTCCTATGTAAAAAGTTATTTTGTGATTGGAATCTGTCATTTATAGTTCAGTTTAAATAAATCATAACTCAGAGCTCATAGGATTTGGAGGACTCTTAGGTAAAATCTGACTGCAGTAATTGCTACAAAGCCCAAAGGCTTAAAGGAGGCAGTTTAGAAGTATAATAGCATATGAGTAAAAGGTTAACACAGAGATATAGTTACGTAGAGCCCATGTTCATCCTTTTCATGATAAATTACTTCTTAGAACATATTAATAGAAAAAGCTATGTTAGTAATCTATAAATCAGGTTTTAGCATTTATTCTTCAGCTTTTGTTGTAGTATTTAATCTCAAATCAGGATTTCTGCCCCACCTTACTTAAATCATTCAGTTCCCAGGTAAAAGACACACAATTGTTATATTTATTATAAGCCTTTATCAGAAATAGCTGGGCAGATATCTACTTACCATACCATGTCTACTTTCCTATCAATAACCCTGAGTTATAACTGGCTGTGTTCCATCTGGGCTGCTCTTAACTCCAATTGGCCAGCCCTCACAGCCATGTTTTCCTAATTCACCTATCCCATGTCATCTCTCCACTCTCCACCGTCTACTCTTTCTTCCTCCTCCTGATGGTCTCCTGCTACCCTCAGCCTGGGACTCCAAACCTGGCCTACCTCCCTTCTGCCCAGCTCTGTGCTGTAGGCATCTTTATTCAGCCAGTAGTTTTAATTAAGGTCACATAGCATTACTTTGTGTACATGCAGATTCTCTAATCTCTGTGGAACGCCAGGCCTTGGGGAGGGGAGGGCTAGCATTTAACATCACAATACATAGCACAAGACCAAACCTCAACAAACCTTTTTCTTATTAATAAGTGAGGGTTGGTGGGTTGGGGATTTGGCTCAGTGGTAGAGCGCTTGCCTAGCAAGCGCAAGGCCCTGGGTTTGGTCCCCAGCTCTGAAAAAAAAAAGAAAAAAAATAAGTGAGGGTTGGTTTTTATAATGTAAGCCTCTGATTCAAGTAATAAATTCATACTGCTTTCAAAATAAATTTTTAAAATTCGCAGATATATGCCTTAAGTTACCAAAAGTTAAAGTGTATTTTAAAAATTCTGGTGATAGAGGTCCTTTTCCAGTTATTATAAAATTAGTATTGTTGAAATGTTAATGGGATTAAATATTGGAGATCATATTCCTTATCATAGGTCAAAATAACAGAATAGCAAAATAAGTAGTCATTATGTAATAACTTGCAGAAACATTTTATTCATGGAATTAAGATGAAGAGCAGAGATTTAAGCATAGACTTCTGAGTATCTTTTTCTGTAGTCCCTGCCCAACTCTTTTGTTCTCCTATGACTCATGGTGAGGAACACAAACATACTCACAGAAATTTATCTGTCCATCTTTAGGGATCTTCCCAGTTCATATTATATAACAATTCTTCCACCTACTGGATTTCAGTTAATAACAGTGTGTTTAACTAGAGTCTATAGTGACGATTCTCAACTACTGGTCATGATATCTATCTCCAAACTATTCACATTACAATTTATAACATAGTAGCAAAATTCTAGTCATGAAGAAGCAACAAAAATAATTTTATGGTAGGGATCACCACAACATGAGGTATTAAAGGGTTATAACATTTGGAAGGTTGAGAACCACTGGTCTAAGGGAAGAACAGTATTGGAAATTAATCTGTTTTTTTTAATTTTTTTAATTGGATATTTTCTTTATTTATATTTCAAATGTTATCCCCTTTCCCAAATTCCCCTCCAGAAACCCCCTATCCCACCCCACTCCCTCTGCTTCTATAAGGGTGCTCCCCTACCCACTCCCTCCTGCCTCCCCACCCTGGCATTCCTCTACACTGGGCTTTGAGCTTTGACAGGACCAAGGACCTCTCCTCCCATTGATGCCCAACAAGGCCATCCTCTGCTACATATGCAACTGGAGCCGTGGGTCCCTCCATGTGTACCTTTGGTTGATGCTTTAGTCCCTGGGAGCTCTGGGGGTTCTGGTTGATTAATATTGTTGCTCTTCCTATGGATTGAAAACCCCTTAAGCTCCTTCAGTCCTTTCTCTTAACTCCTCCACTGGGGACCCTAGGCTCAGTCCAGTGGTTGGCTGCTATCATCCGCCTCTGTATTTGTCAGGCTATAGAGACAGCTCAGGAGATAACTATATCAGTCTCCTGTCAGCATGCACTTCCAGGCATCTGCAGTACTGTCTGGGTTTGGTGACTGTATGTGGGATGGATCACCAGGTATGGCAGTCTCTGGATGGTCTTTCCTTCAGTCTCTGTTCCACACTTTGTCTTCACATTTTCTCCTATGAGTATTTTGTTCCCCCTTCTAAGAAGGACTGAAGCATCCACACTTCGGTCTTCCTTCTTTTTCTTGAGCTTCATGTGGTCTGTAAATCGTATCTTGGGTATTCTAAGCTTTTGTACTAATATCCACTTATCAGTGAGTGCATACCATGTGTGTTCTTTGGGTTGCTTTACTCAGGATATTTTCTAGTTCTCCATCCATTTGCCTAAGAATTTCATGAAGTCAATGTTTTTGATAGCTGAGTAGTATTCCATTGTGTAGATGTACCACATTTTCTGTATCCATTTCTCTGTTGAAGGACATCAGGGTTCTTTCCAGCTTCTGGCTGTTATAAATAAGGCTGCTATGAACATAGTGGAGCACGTGTCTTTGTTATATGTTGGGGTATCTTTTGGGTATATGCCCAGGAGAGGTTTAGCTGGGTCCTCAGGTAGTTCATTGTCCAATTTTCTGAGGAACCTCCAGACTGATTTCCAGAATGGTTGTACTAGTCTGCAATCCCACCAACAATGGAGGAGTGTTCCTCTTTCTCCACATCCTCGCCAGCATCTGCTGTCACCTGAATTTTTATCTTAGCCATTCTGACTGGTATGAGATAGAATCTCAGGGTTGTTTTGATTTGCATTTTCCTGATGACTAAGGATGTTGAACATTTCTTTTAGATGTTTTTTGGCCATTCAGTATTCCTCAGCTGAGAATGTTTTGTTTAGCCCTGTAGCCCATTTTTAAAATAGAGTTATTTGGCTCTCTGCAGTCTAACTTCTTAAGAAGAATACTATACACAACTTTTTCCCCCAGAGTTTAAAAATTAAGATTCTCAGAACCTTCTGACTAACTATATTGTCTAACTATAAATTCTTTGGGTTTGTTTCTGTTGTTTCTATTGAACCTGTGGTTTCTATTTTAGAAAACTTGCTAATGATTACTTACTATTCTATTTATTAAAGGTGGAGTGAAGCTAGCCTGATCTACATAGTGAGTCCCCGGATAGCCATAGCTACACACTAAAACCGTCTTGAAAAGAACAAAACAAACAAAAAATGTAGAATTTAGATCTAATTCCTCTCAGCCCTATGGCCCCCAGATATAAGATTCAAACTCAAAATATATTTACAAATACGTTGGCCATATAGCTAGGGTCTTCTCTGACTATATCCTAACTTTATAAAACCCATTTATCTGATCTACACTCTGCCCTGTGGCTGGTTACCTGTGCTCAGTTACCACAGGTCTGGCTTGTCACATCATCCCAGAATCCTTTCTGCCTCCTGGAAGTCTCACCTCCTATTTCCTGCCTAAGTTATAGGCCATCAGATTTTTATTGACAGTGCCATATCCATAAAGACAGAATTTAGTCTCTACAAAGAACATTTCTTAATGTCTGCTTTAGAGAAATACTAAGTTTAGTCCCTATAAATCAAACATTAGCTTTTAAACTGTTATGTATGTACTTTGCTTTTTTTCTTTAATCATTTTCATTGTGTATGCTTACACATGTAAAGCCACATAAAAATTTAGAGATAGAAAAAAAAACCCTATATTTGTTTCAGGGAAAAGGATATTTGATAATAATGGCTACAAAATCTGAATGTGTATTTTATTCACTAGGGAGATATCCCCAAAACTCCCATGCGGTTGAATCTTTTTTTTTTTTATAATAAACCATGTTCTTAAAGGAAAAGTCCCAAGTAAAAGTTTAGAGACCACTAAATTACAGTAAATTAGAGAGTACAGAGTAACTAATCCTAAGGGAGTAAGTTCCTAACTTCCCTGATAGATTCTAACCTGTGTACAGAAGTTTTTGTTTTTAATAGATCAACAGTAATCAATTAATAGTCATGGTTATTTCAATACTAGAATTAAGTCTAAAACTTAATAATGACAAAATATTAAAGTCATTTAAAATTTTTAAAGAAGTGAATAAGTAAAAAAAATGAAATTTAAAAAAAAGTCACAACATAATAAAAGCTTGGACCAATATCTAATGATAATGTGTTTACATTACAAATAATTCCATCCTTCTTGATATGTTTATGATGTATCTGATTTTTCTACTAATTAATGCATTAAAATTTATTCATACAAATATTGACATACAAAGGATGTTTAGAAGAAGTATGTTATCATTCAAATATTCTTGTCTTCACAAAATAAATTGCAACAAAATTTCATTAAAGTAATTGATGCATTTAAATTGATGGTAGCTGGCAGCTGACTGTAACTCCAATTCCAGGGGCTATGGCACCAGGTATGCATGTGGTGCATATATACATATATAGTTATATGTATATATAATTTTTAAAAATCGCAACATAATAAAAAGTTGGACCAATATCTCATGATAGTTTGTTCACATTGCAAACAATTGCAAAAAAAAAGTTGGCATATATGTATGCATGCAAATAAAATACTCATACACATAAAATAAATAAACTTCTAAAAAGAGAACAAGAGATATAAATTGATGAATTGCATATATTGTAACATGAATTGTTGTTAACCATAGCTCCTTCATGAAATATAAGTTTAAATGTATGCATACTTTTAACTATATTTAAATTGAAATTTATTTTGCCCATTTCTTTTGCCTTCTGTTTCTTAGGGCCAAGATGTAATGACACCAATAGTCTAACTTATGTTGGATTTGAACGTGATGTATTCAAAACAATTGCAGATTATTTTCTAGATCTCCCTGAACCTCTACTTACATTTGAATATTATGAATTGTTTGTGAACATTTTGGGTATGTGTGAATTTTACTTAATATTTAAATTTATTCTATTAAAGTCTTTAAATTTCTTCAAAGTTAAAAGTCTAAAAACATAGTAAATATGAATGTGGTAAGATATAAGTTATTTCAGATTTTAATAATACTATGGTTATACCAGATCAGATGGTTTAAGTATGTTTTGACACCACTTGCCCTGCAATCAACTGACATATAGTTCTATTTAGTTCTGACATTGTTCCCTAGAGTTAGCCCTAATCCTACAGGAGAAAAGCTCAGATCCACAAACCTTCCCTTACTTCTGGTGCTGGCAACAAATAAGTTCCCTTTGCTCCCTACACTTATGCTCAACTACCTACTAATCAAAAGGTCCCTTTGAACTCCTCTATAATTTAGTCATTCACTCATGAAACCCTGGAAAGTAATTGTTTGTTATTTTGTTTTAAAAAGGATAGAATTCAGGAACAGACAAATTGAAGAGACGCTCATGGAAGAGAGTAGGGGTGACCCAGAGCCTCTATAACCTCTGAGGAAAGACACCCTGAACATCTGTGTGTGTTCAACCCAAAGCTACCTAAGCGTCATTGTTTCAGAATTTTAAGTAGGTTTTATTGGCTAAATATGATAGTGTAGTTAAGTTTTTTGTTGCTGTTGTTTTGTTTTGTTTTTCTTGATATTGAACTCAATCTCCATCTCCCTTCCCTTTCCAAGAGGTTGTAGGCAATACAGATACGTGACTAGCCATGAGTTACATTAGCACAAACTCATGTATATTTGCAATAGCTCCTGGATAACAAGATTGATTACTCAGGAAATTCAAGGATTTTAGTGGTTCTATGCCAATAACCAAGAACAGAGACCAAGTATAGATACAAGTGTCACTGGTTTTCATGTGCTGTATTTGCCTACCTCTGGATTCAACCAGTCCATAATCAAAAGTGTTTTCTGTTCAGTGTAGCTACATAGAACTACAGGGTGTTTTTTGTTGTTTTGGTTTGGTTGTTGTCATTATTCTCTAAACAACAAATATATACATAATGCTTAACTTGTATTATTGTATGAATAATCTAGAAATTATTTAAAATAAATGTTTAGGTTATATGTATGTACATGACACCATTTTAGATAAGAGACATAAATTTTCAGATTTTATCCATGGGTATCCCTGGAACCACTCTTCCCATAAACACTGAGATGACTATATATGTGCTGCTATATATACAGTTGTCATATAATTAAAGGCTTCCAAGTACTTGTAAAATTAAAAACAAGTATTTATAAGTGTGTTCTGATTCAATCCTCCTAATTATTTTGCTAAATTAATTTTTAATTAATTATTTATATCACAAATGGAAATACCACTAGTCAGTCTTGCATGTTTATAACTGAATGTTGCATGTGTCCTATTGAAATGGCTTCCAAATTAAGCATCTGCTATGTGTTCTCTACTAACAATGTATGTCATAGTGATGCCTTATTTTTTTAACTTTACTTTGTTTCTGTTGTATTTTTATTCACTGTCTTGCAGTTGCATCTTAATTTTTGTTTATTTTCTGGTAGTTGTTTGTGGCTACATCACAGTTTCAGATAAAACAAGTGGGATACATAAAATCCAAGATGATCCACGGTCTTCACAAATCCATGATTTAAGCAATTTGAATTCCTTCAAATCAACTGAGTGCCTTCTTCTCAGTCTGCTTTCCAAAGACAAAAGCAATGAAGAATTGGATTCTACTAAGAGACTACAAAGAAGTGATCAAGGATTTCAAGAAAGATGCACCAAGAAAATGCAGCTAGTTAATTTAAGAAACAGAAGAGCTAGTGCTAATGACATAATGGGAGGAAGCTGTCATAATTTAATAGGCTTAAGTAATACAAATGCCCTGTCCTCTAACATAAAACCAAGGTGCTCTTCTTTGGAAGGAATTATAGATATGCCAGTGAATTCAAGTGAAAAGAAGTCCAGTGTCTTCTACCTGTCAGTTCTGAATATAGAAGAACACGATAGTGAGCAGTCGTTAGCACCGGTACCCAAGCAGAAATCCCTACTTAATCTTCACTCAGAGGAATATGCTCAGCAGCCACACTCTGTTGGTTTTAAAAGAACTTCTGCTTTGACTATTGAAGACCAAGAAGACGTATGTAATGGAAAGTACACGTCAAAACAGCTTTGTAGATCTCAGAGTTTACTTTTAAGAAGTAGTACAAGGCAGAATAGTTCTATCAATAAACCAGTGGCTGAAATTATAATGAAACCAAATGTTGGACAAGGCAGTACAAGTGTACAAAGTAAGCTCGGAGGGTCTATTACCACAATCAATAAAAGACTGTGCAAAAGCACCGTAGAACTTTCAGAGAATTCCTTACCTCCAGCTGCTTCTGTGTTGACTGGCACACAAAGTAAGGCTGGTTTTGGTGCATGTGATGTTAACTTTTAATGTTTGCTAACTCAGCTTTGTATTCCTGGCTTTTCTTCTCTGAAATTGCTTTGTTCTTTCCTTGAGAAAAAATGATTGTGAAATACTTTGGTCATGGCATAACCAACATTTATTCTACCCTACTTAAAGCACTTAATTTCTTTTCCTTTAATTTTACTTAATCCGTGTCACTTTATTTTCTAAGTGAAGGATTTTAATACTTAGAAATAAGCTGCAAAACAACAGTGATTATCTTGCTATATTTTAAATGAATGTAGGAATTTGTAACCATAGTTGAAAGAATACTATTATATTATCCTTGTTATATAACTGTATTCTGTTCATTTGAAACCCATCATCATTGATGATTCTTTTGGGGTGGGGTGACTTTGCCTTCTAGGTTTGCTGCAGCCTCACTTAGAGAGGGTTGCCATCAATGCTCTACAGTTGTGTTGTTTGTTACTTCCCCCACCAAATCGTAGAAAGCTTCAACTCTTAATGCGCATGATTTCTCGAATGAGTCAAAATGTTGATTTGCCCAAACTTCATGAAGAGATAGGTACAAGATCATTGGTAAGTTGAATTTCTAAGTATAATTTTTGTTTCTTAAGAATTTCATAAATGTACACAATATACTTTGACTATATTCACCCCTTCCTCTGTCTCCTCCCAGCTTCATATCCTGATTTTTAAATAAATCATTAAGCCCAATTAATGTTGCCCATATGTACATGGAGATAGGGCCGTCACTGGAGGATCATTGATCATGCTGGAGCCACACCTCTAAAGCAAGCTGGCTTTCCCTCCCCTAATGGACATCAACTGTCAATAGCTCCTTGGCTATGAGTGGGGTTTGTAAATCCCTCCACCTCCATACTGGAATGTTGATTGGATTGATCTTGTGCAGGCAAACATTTTTGTGAGTTCTGTCATATCAGGAAGACCATGTTTCATTCAAGTTCTCCCTGATCTCTGCCTCTTCCATGATGTTCCCAGAATTGTGTTTGTGCGTGCGTGTGTACATGTGTGCACACACGTGCTGGTGCATGAATGTTTCTATCTGGTGGTGTTTCTTCCTCACCCCCAGTAGAAAAAAGACAGCATTTTTATTCATTCATTCATTCATTCATTCTCCATTCATTCATTCATTTATTTTTACACTCCAGACTTTATTGCCCTCCTGGTCTACCCTCCAACTGTTCCACATCCCATACCTCCTCCCTACCCCCTGTCTCCATGAGGATGTCCCCTCCCCTTACCCCACCAGACTTCTAATCTCCCTGGGACCTTCAGTCTTTTGAGGGTTAGGTGCATCTTCTCTGACTGGACCCAGACCCTGCATTCCTCTGCTGTATATGTGTTGGGAGCCTCATATCAGCTGGTGTATGCTGCCTGGTAGATGGTCCAATGTCTGAGAGATCTTAGGGGTCCAGGTTTATTGAAACTGCTGGTCCTCCTACAGGGTCGCCCTCCTCAGTTTCTTCTAGCTTTTCATTAATTCAACCACAGGAGTCAGCAGCTTCTGTACATTTGTTGGATACAAACATCTGCATCTACTCTTTGAGCTGCTTGATAGTCTTTCAGACAGCAGTCATGATAGGTCCTTTTTGTGAGCTCTCCATAGCCTCAGTAATAGTGTCAGGCCTTGGGGGCCTCCCCTTGAGCTGAATCCCACTTTGGGCCTGCCACTGTACCTTCTTTTCCTCTCCCTTTCTGTCCATCCCTGCAGTTCTTTCACTTGGGAACAAATGGGTCAGAGTTTTGATTGGAATGGCAACCTCATTTGATGCCCTGTCTTTCTGCTGGAGGAGGGTTTCATAAGTTCTCTCTCCCCACTGTAGGACACTTCATCTAAGGCCCCTCCCTTTGAGTTCTGAATGTCACCTTCCACGTCTCTGGTACATTCTGGAGGGTTCCCCCTACCTCTTACCTTCCAGGGTTGTCTGTTTTATTCTTTCTGCTGGCCCTCAAGGCTTCAGTCCTTCCACCCACCCAATAACAGATCGTGTTTCCCTCCTCCCTTTTCCCCCTCCCAACCTCCCATCCCCTTTCCTTTCCAGATCCCTCCCTCCCTACCCTCTGGTGATTGCTTTCTTCTCCCTCTCAAGTGGGACTGAGGTGTCCTCACTTGGGCCCTTCAGCTTGTTGACCTTATTGATTTCTATGGACTGTGTCTTGGGTATTCTGTACTTTTTTTGGCTAATATCCACTTATTAATGAGTACATATGTGGCATGTCCTTTTGGGTCTCAGTTACCTCACTTAGGATGATATTTTCTAGTTCCATATATTTGCCTATAAAACTCAGGATGTCCTTGATTTTAATAGCTGAGTACTATTCCATATTGTAAATTAATCACATTTTATATATCCATTCTTCTATTGTTGGACATCTAGGTTATTTCCAGCTTCTGGCTATCACAAATAAGGCTACTATGAACAAAATGAAACACATGCCCCTGTGGCATGGTGGGGCATCTTTTGGGTGTATTCCCAAGAGTAGTATTTCTGGGTCTTCAGGTTGATCTATTTCCAATTTTCTGAGGAAACTCCAGATTGATTTCCAGAGTGGTTGTACCAATTTGCAATCCCACCAGCAATGGAAGAGTGTTCCTCTTTCTCCACATCCTCACCAACATGTTGTTGCCTGAGGTTTTGATCTTAGCCATTCAGATTGGTATAAGTTGGAATCTCAGAGTCATTTTGATTTGCATTTCTCTGATCACTAAGGACTTTGAACATTTCTTTAGGTGCTTCTCAGACATTTGAGATTCCTGTTATGAATTCTTGGTTTAGTTCTATACCCCATTTTTTTAATTGGATTTTTTGGGGTTTTGGTGGTTGGCTTCTTGAGTTCTTTATGTATTCATTCATTCATTCTCCATTCATTCATTCATTTATTTTTACACTCCAGACTTAGCCCTCTTTTGGACGTGGAGTTAGTGAAGATTTTTCTTAATCTTTAGGTTACCAATTTGTCTTATTGGCCTTTCAGAAGCTTTCCAGTTTCATGAGGTCCCATTTATCAATTCTTGATTTTAGAGCATGAACCATTCTGTTTAGGAAATTTCCCCCTGTGCCAAAGAGTTCTCTCCCACTTTCTCTTTTATTAGATTTAGTGTATCTTGTTTTATGTTGAGGTCCTTGATCCAATTGGATTTGAGCTTTGTGCAAGGTGACAAATATGGGTCTGTTTTCATTTTTCTACATATAGACAGCCAGTTAGACCATCACCATTTATTGAAGATGCTTTCTTCTTTCTTGTATATTTTTGGCTTCTTTGTCAAAGATCAAGTGTGTGTAAGCATGTGGTTTTATTTCTGGGTCTTCAATTCTTTACCATTGTTCAACCTGTCTGTCTCTGTACTAATACCATGCAGTATTTATCACTATTGCTCTGTAGTAGAGCTTGAAGTCAGGGATGGTGATTCCCCCTGCCTTTCTTTTATTGTTAAGAATTGTTTTCGCTATTCTGGGTTTCTTGCCTTTCCAGATGAATTTGAAAATTGCTCCTTCCATGTCTTTGAAGAATAATGTTGGGATTTTGATGGGTATTGCATTGAATCTGTAGCTTGCCTTTGGTTGGATGGATATTTTTCCTGTTAATTCTGCCAATCCATGAGCATGAGAGATCTCTCTATTTTTCTGAGATCTTCTTCGATCTCCTTCTTGAAAGACTTGAAGTTATTGTCATACAGATCTTTTACTTGTTTGGTTTGAGTTACTCCAAGATATTTTAAATTATTTGTGGCTATTGTGAAGGGAGTTGTTTCCCTAATTTCTTTCTCAACCTGTTTATCATTTGTATAAAGGAAGGCTACTGATTTATTTGAGTTAATTTTATATCCAGCCACTTTGCTGACATTGTTTATCAGCTGGAAAAGTTCTCTTGTAGAATTTTGGGGGGTGCTTATGTATACTATCATATCATCTGCAAATAGTGTTATCTTTAATTCTTCTTTGCCAGTTTGTATCCCTTTGATCTCTTTTTGTTGTCTTATTGTTCTAGCTAGCACTTTGAGTACTATATTGAATAGATATGGTAAGAGTGGAATCCTTGTCTTGTTCCCGATTGCTTCAAGTATCTCTCCATTTGATTTGATATTGGCTGTTGTTGTGCAGTAAATTGCTTCTATTATGTTTAGGTATGGGCCCTGAATTCCTGATCTCTCCAATACTTTTAACATGAAGGGGTGTTGTATTTTGTCAAATGCTTTTTTTGCATCTAAGGAGATGATCATGTGATTTTTTTTTCTTTGAGTTTGTTTATATAGTGGATTACATTAATGAATTTTCATATATTGAACCAACATGCATCCCTGGGATGAAGCCTACTTGGTGGTGGTGAATGATGGTTTTGATGTGTTCTTGGTTTCGGTTTTCAAGAATTTTATTGACTATTTTTGCATCAATATTCATAAGCAAGATTGGTCTGAAGTTCTCTCTTTTGCTTGAGTCCTTATGTGGTTTAGGTATCAGAGTAATTGTGGCTTCATAGAATGAATTACGTAGTGTTCTTTCTGTTTGTATTTTATGGAATAGTTTGAGGAATATTGGTATTAGGTCTTCTTTGAAGGTCCGGTAGAATTCTGTACAAAAATCCATCTGGCCCTGGGCGTTTTATGGTTGGAAGGTTTTTAATGATTTCTTCCATTTCCTTATGGGATATGGGCCTGTTTAAATAGTTTATCTGATCCTGATTTAACTTTGGTACTTGGTGTCTGTCTAGAAAATCATCCATTTCATCTAGATTTTCCAATTTTGTTGAGTATAGGCTTTTGTAGTGGGATCTGATGTATTTTTAGTTTCTTCCCTTTCTGTTGTTATGTGTCCCTTTTCATTTCTGATTTTGTTTATTTGGATACTTGTTGTAAAAATATAAAAATAAAAAAGGTATTGGTTGTCTTTTACCCCACTAGGTCCACACCACTGTGCCCCAAGATATCTGCTAGATATCTTGGGAGAAACACATCCCAACTTCACCATGGTGGCCCAGTGTCTCCTGCCACCACACACTTTCCTACACTCAAACCCTCAAGAACACACAACACAATAATCTTTGACCCAATTGATAAGATATAATTGCCGTCTTAAACATACAAAGCCCAGTACCAACCATACCTTAGGAACATTGATAACAACCTGTAAATACACAGAGCGAGATCTTTACGGCAGCCTCCATTGTCCTGCCAAGGCTTCTCCCCTTCTCTCTCCCTCCTGTCTCCTTTCTGTTCTCGTCTCCTCCTCTTCCTTCAAACTTCTCTCCCACCCACCCTTCCTTCTCCTCCAATGACAGGCCTCCTTCTATCCTGTACCTGCCCTTCACCTGTACTTTACAAAATCAATGGGGAGAAGGTTCTGGTAAAGTCACCTGATTCCTGAGTACTGTGACTAGGCAGCTGTCCTTGGGGCAGTGGAATTAGCATCAAAATACAGATAACTTCAGGGCAAACCACAACAGACACTACCTTTGAGTTCTTTAGTTAGTTATCTAAGGGCTTATCTAGTATATTCTCTCAAAAAAAAAACCAGCTTTTGGTATTATTGATTGTTTTATCCTCTTTGTTTCTATTTGGTTGATTTTGGCACTGAGTTTATTTCTTGCCCTCTACTCTTGGATGTTTTTGCTTCCTTTTGTTCTAGAGCTCTCAGGTGTTGTGTTGCTAGTGTAAGATCTTCCCAGGTTCTTTACCAGGGCAGTTAGTGCTATGAACTTTCCTCTTAGCACTGCTTTCATTGTGCCCCATAAGTTTGGGTATGATGTTTCAACATTTTCATTAAATTCCAGGAAGTATGTAATTCCTTTCTTTATTTCTCTCCTGACCATGTTATCATTGAGTAGAAAATTGTTCAGTTTCCACATGTATGTGGACTTTCTGTTGTTTTTTCTGTTTTTGAAGACCAGCCTTAGGCCATGGTGGTCTGATTGAATGCATGAGATTTTTTTTCAGTCTTCTTGTATAGGTTGAGAGTTATTTTGTGACCATTTATATTGTCAATTTTGGAGAAAGTACCATGAGGTACTGAAAAGTAGATGTATTCTTTTGTTTTAGGGTAAAATGTTCTGTAGATATCTATTAAATCCATTTGGTTCATAACCTCTATTAGTTTCACTGTGTCTCTGTTTAGTTTCTGTTTCAAAGACCTGTCCATTGGTGAGAGTGGGGTATTGAAGCCTCTCACTATTCTTTATGGGGTTCAATGTGTGTTTTGAGCTTTAGTAAAGTTTCTTTTATGAATGTGGGTGCCCTTGCATTTGGAGCATAGATGTTCAGAATTGAGACTTTCTCTTAGTGGATTTTCCCTTTGGTGAATATGAAGTGTCCTTCCTCATCGTACTTGATAACTTTTGGTTGAAAGTCCATTTTATTGGGTATTAGGATGGCAACTCCAGCTTGTTTCTTGGGATCATTTTCTTGGAAGCCCTCTTTCCATCGTTTCACTATGAGATAATATCTGTCTTTGTTATTGGGGTGTGTTTCTTGTTTGCAGAAAAATACTAGATCTTGTTTGCGTATCCAGTCCATTAGCTTATGTGTTTTTATAGGCGAGTTGTGTCCATTAATATTGAGAGATATTAAAGACAGATGACTGTTGGTTCCTGTTATGTTTGTTTTTGTAGGCAGCTTTTGGTTCTCTCCTTTTGACTTTGTTGTAAGATGCTTAATATCTTTTTTTCTTCCTTTGGTGTAGGTACCTTCCTTGTATTAGACTTTTCCTTCTAGGATCCTCTATAGGGCTGGATTGGTAGATAGATACTGTTAAATTTGGTTTTGTCCTGGAATATTTTGGTTTCTCCATCTATATTTATTGAGAGTTTTCCTGGTATAGTAGCCTGGGCTGGCATTTGTGTTCTCTTAGAGTCTACATGACCTCTGACCAGGCTCTTCTGGCTTCCATAGTCTCTGTAGAGAAGTCTGCCTTTGCATGTTACTTGGCCCTTTTCCCTTGCAGCTTTTAATATTCTTTCTTTATTCTGTGCTTTTATGTTTTGACTATTATGTGACTAGAGGATTTTCTTTTCTGGTCCCATTTGTTTCGTGTTCTGTAGGCTTCTTGTACCTTTGTGGCCATCTCTTTCTTTAGGTTGAGGCAGTTTTCTTCTATGATTTTGTTGACGACATTTTCAGGTCCTTTGTGCTGAGAATCTTTGTTCTCTATTCCAATTATTCTTAGATTTGGTCTTTTCATTGCGTCCTGACTTTCCTGGAGGTTTGGGGTTAGGAGTTTTTTGTGTTTTGAATTTTCTTTGACAGTTGTGTTACTCTCTTCAGAGAGATTCTCTCTTCTATCTCTTGTATTCTGTTGGTGATACTTATATCTGTAATTCCTGACCTCTTTCCTAGATTTTCCATTTCCTGCTTTGCCTCCATTTGTTTTTGGTTTGTTGTTGTTTTTGTTGTTGTTGTTGTTGTTGTTGTTGTTTTTAATTGTTTCTACTTCCACTTTTAGGTCTTGGACCGCTTTATGCAACTCCTTCACCTGTATGATTATGTTCTCTTGTATTTCTTTTAGAGATTTATTTGTTTCCTCTTTAATGTCTTCTACCTGTTTACCTATGTTTTTCTGTATTTCTTTCAGTGAGTTATTTATATCCTCCTTAAAGGACTCTATTATCTTCATGAGATAGGATTTTAGGTTAGCTTCCTGATGTTCAGATGTGTTGTTGTATTCAGGGGTAGCTGTGGTAGGAGAACTGGATGATGCCCACGTATATTGGCTGCTATTGCTTGCCATCATGTGCTTGCCTCTTGCCCTCTGGTTATCCCTGGTGTTTGCTGGTCTGGGTGACTCTGTCTGGAGTCTGTCTCTTTTGTCCCTGGGTTGTTTCAGTTCTTCCTGGTAGGCCTGTGGCCCTGGCTGTAGCATACCTCCTGTGGAGCCTTCCAACTAGGGGGGTCCTCAGAGGGGCAAAGAAGCTGCTGGTCTGTTGCTCTGACTGCAGTAGATCTCCTGGGAGGCCTTCAGTCTGTTAGGTCTTCAGAGGAAAAGCAGTCATGCTGTTGTCCTGAGTGAAGCTGTTCTTCAAGGGAACCTATGGACTGTGGTTTCTGTTTCCCTGTGTGCAGCAGAACTCCATGGACCCTTTCATTCTGTTGGGTCAGTTGCCCTGTATGACACAGAGCCCCCAAGAGGTTTTCAGACTGTGGTGTCAATTGCCCAGTTGCCCTGTGTACAGAGAAACTCCTGGGATGCCTTCAAGGTGTGGTGTCTTCAGAGGAGCAGACAAGCTGGCAATCACTTGCTCAGTTGCTCTGTATGCAGCAGACCTTCTGGGATGTCTCAGGCTGTGGTGCCAGTTGCCCTGTGTGCAGTGACTCTCCTGGGATGCCTCAGGATGTGGTTCTTCAGGGGAGCAGGCTTGCTAGCAGTCTGTCCCAGCAGAAAGGACCAGGCAGAAGGGGACTGGGGATATTTCTTATAATGGAAAAAGTAAGTCATAAAACTAAAAGAAAACCAAGTTATTTGAAAGTGCTATTTAACTGATATTTCTATCTTATAATGCTTGATTAGGAAATCCTTCAATAATAAAATAAAGTATAAAATATTTTTAAAAATCATTTTAAAGAAAACAAAGCAGCCTCAGAAAATCAAAGCCATGTATGCAAAGCACAAAATAAAGTTTAATAATTTTACAGTGGTAAACTATTCTACCAAGGTTACATTCTTTTTTGTTTTGTATGATTGGCCAGTTCATTGTTGTTTCACTTTATGCCAAATATTTGGATTAAAAAGTTGGTTAAATTTTAAAGCATAAGAAAAACAGACTCTAAAAACTTGACCTTTTCAAGCAAAAAGTAGTGTTACACAAATTGTTTGTGTTTAGGCTCTTATACTTTCACATTTTATTAATCTTAGCAGATGACTTTACATTCTTTCTCCTTTTGCCCACCTCACAGTGATTGATCTAGTCAGCCAAACCAGAATATATCACCTCGTATTAGTTCTGTCTGATTGGGAGGGAAGTGGACTTGTAAGTGCTATTAAAACTAAGAGCACTTCAGCCGTGAGGTAGAGAGTAAGGAAATAATCAATGAATAATTTGCCAAAGTGTTTCCAAGAATATGCCAGTGGGGAAATGATATCTGATGAGTTATAACAATAGTCACTATGGACAAGAGGTACTGGAAAACAAAACAAACAAACAAGAACTATTACCAAGCAACCCTAGATCAGGCTCCTTAAAAATGAGGATAGAGGGATTGATATACAGATATTGATGGGAGATGAATTTTTGAAAATTTCTGTCTCTCTGTGTCTTTCTCTCTCTGTCTATTTCTCTATCTCTATCTCTGTCTCTTTCATTTTTTTTCTTATGAATTGTCACTCTTTAGACTCCAGCTTAAATCTATAAAATGTTCTCATAATAAGCCTGGGTACTCTGCTTAGCTGTTCTGCTCATCACTGTGGATAATTCATTAACAAAGACAGAATAGATAAAAAAAGAAAAATGTTAGTGAATATTTATAGCATTGAAAAGCATAAGAATTCAGTACAGGATGGTGTTTGAAAAGGAGATAATTTTAGTTTTCTTCTTTTTGGTTTTAAAGTTATTAAAGCATCTAAATAAAGTTTGTCCAACAGAATTTTGGAAATATGAGCCTTGTAAAGGAAAATCAAGGCAGAAGATATAGATTATATAGCTATGAGAGTAATGAGTTTTCCATTTTTCCAGAGTTTCAAAATCCTTATGATAGAAATAGAGATCTGTGCATTAACTCACTGCCTAAACACTAATTATCATTAACAACCGTTTTCCAGAGTTTCAAAATATAAATAGTGCCAACTTTGCAACTTCTGCTGAACATGTGTTCCATATTATATAATCCTGGTTTGTGGTTTCGTGTAATTGGTTTAATATAAGAAGTCATTATTCTCTAACATTTTTTGACTTAAGGCTTGCATCTATATATTAACGGAAGCTGTGATATATATTAATAAAATTATGACAGACTGAAATAAAAGCCTGTTATACATGATCCATTAGAACTTTGATAACATAATGCATAACAAATGTTATTACTGTACTGTAATGTAATATAATAAAATTCTTATCTTCCTAACTATAATAAATTATTTCCATGTGTCATAAACTGAAAGCTGCTTATCATTTTATCCCTATACATCATGCAATGAAAATTGGAAATTATTGACACTGTTATTTATATGAAAACTTGGGTTTTTAAATTGACATCTTTTTGTAGATGATAAATACTTTTTCTCGATGTGTCCTGTGTTGCGCTGAAGAAGTGGATCTTGATGAGCTTCTGGCTTCAAGATTAGTTTCTTTCCTAATGGATCATCATCAGGAAATTCTTCAAGTACCCACTTATTTACAGGCTGCAGTGGAGAAACATCTTGACTACATTAAGAAGGGCCATGTAGGTATTTTGAGCCTTAAAAATCTCCGCATTGCTTATTAGCAAGTAGCAAATCCATCTCAGAGTAACCCCATAAAAAATGGACACTTAATAGCTCATATATTCATCCTCTAAGTCAGGAATATATAGAGCCTGGAGACTCATACAGCACTGGGACTTTTCTTTGCCTTTCCTCTCTTGCAGTCCCATGTTGACAAATGTTTCCTTTACATTACGAAAAATATGATTATTTTTTAATGCACATAACATTGGGTTTCAAATCTAAAGTAAAAAGAAAATAAATCCCTTTACCTCCAATTTTAAAAAAAAAAAAGAAAAAAAGTACCCTCAGCTCTGGTGTAAGACAAGCATGTCACTGTGGCCAGTTTTTATGTTGGTGCTGGTAATCCAAACTCAAGGCCTTATGTCTGCTTGGTAAACACTTTACCCACTGAGCCATCTCCCCAGTTCCTATGTATGAACTCTTGATTATCTCATGCTAAGTTAAATGTCAACCCTTTGAAAATCTAATGGTAAGTAGGATGAAAAGAGTCTTATTCTGATACATTCTATATAATCAATTTATTATAGAATTTGTTGTAAAAGTAGAAAAGAAGAAGGTTAATGGAATAAGCAGAATGGAAAAAAAAATGTTAGAAAAGGGGGGAACAAAACACTAAACAAAATATCTACCATATTCAGGAGTTGGCTAGCCAGCACATTTTGTTGGTGCTTTTTCTCACGTATGCTATTATAATGTTATACTGGCTTACTATAAATATGTACCTTAAACTTTATTATCAATAGGTATGTAGGCTCTGATAGTATTCTGGTTCTCAAAAACAATTGATCAATACTTCATTACTAACTGAAAATATTGGTGTTTAAAACTGAATTAAAATATTTAAATTGTTATATTTTATATTTCAAATAATAAAATCTGTGATAAAAATTAGAATACCTTCCTTTAATGCTTTTATATACATGAAACTTTCGTTTTTATGATTAGGAGACAGATCAAGAAAAGTCAATTCAGGGCTATAAAATAAGTCGTGGTGCTTAAATCATCCTGCTCACTTTCCTCTAGTGTATAATCTTCAATTTTCTTAATACACTGAATGTGTGATTGAGGCCAAATGATAGATTATAGATTCCATCAAAAGTGTTCTATATGGGAAAAATATAACCGGAATGTACACGTTTTCACTGTCTTGTTTTTCATTGACAGGTTAAAAATCATGAAGATGGACTAGTTGTTCCTTTGCCAACATATTCTTACTGTAAGCAGATTAGTGCTAAAGAATTTGATGAACAGAAAATTTCAAATTCCCAAGCTGCAATTGCAGAACTTTTGGAGAATATTGTTAGAAGTAAAAGCTTGCCACTAAAGGAGAAAAGAAGAAAGCTGAAACAGGTACAAGAATGTACAACTCTCCATCTTACAAATGTTTTCCAGTGTGTGGTTAGTGATTGCTGTTTCTAATGACATTTGGGATAAGATTTTAACTTTTACATATATAGATTGCTTATTGTTCTTCATTATGTATTTGAAGTAATTATTTTAAATTTAAAATAACTACAGCAATATTAATTGATTTTCTTTTATGTTGCTTTTATTTGTTATAATTATATCTTGAATTATCCTGAGAAAGCATAAGTAAAATCTGGATTATAACACCTGTCTCTCGGTGACTCGTCCCTGCCACTGTTTAGAATCTTCAGCTCTAAAGCAAAATGCAAGAGTCACATAATTCTAGAAAGAACACAACCTGTGAAACTCAAAAGTGAAATACAAACTGTACCAAATCCCTGTGACCTTCATAGGCCTTACCAGTGTGAAAGATTTGGGTTTAGGGTAAAAATTAACAGACGAGAACCCTAGGATTTTAACATTGACAGGGAGGGGTCTGAAGGATCTTACAGTGACCCCGTCAGAAAAATAGAGAGAAGTGTCAGATGAAAAATACACTTGACTAGTTTTATATAAGAAAATATTCAGGAACTTCAGGAAGTTTTTTGTTTGTTTTATTGTTGTTGTTTTTGTTTGTTTTGTTTTTGAGGCAGGTTTCTCTGTACAACAACCCTAGCTGTCCTGGAACTTGCTTTGTAGACCAGTCTGGCCTTGAACTCTCAGAGATCAGCCTGCCTCTGCCTCCCTAATTCTGGGGATTAAAGGTGTGTGTCACCACACCTGGCCAGGATTGCTAATCCTTCCCCTCCTTTTTAAGTTTCAGAAGGAATACCCCTTGATATATCAGAAAAGATTTCCAACCACTGAGAGTGAAGCAGCACTTTTTGATGATAAACCTACAATCAAGCAACCAATGCTGAATTTAAGAAACCCCAAGCTTCACAGTCTGCGATACTGACTTAAAACTTCAACAAATGAAGCCATACAAGAGAATATTTCTACTTAAAAGGAAGTCTGTTGATATTACAGTTTTCCTTAAAAGGACATTATACAAGGAGATGACAAAAACCGTCTTTTTGTCTGTACTAGGCTGCTAAAACTACAGGATCTTAGCTAAGTGCCTAACGAAAAGTAATACCAAATATTTTAATTAGAAACTTTTTTAATGTAATGATCTGGTAAGACTATCAGAATGAATTGTATCTTCCAGATAAAATTGTGGTGCTCTTTTAAAAGAAAACGCGTTTGTGTCTATATGTGTATTAGCTAAAGAACGGATTGTTTAGGATTGCTTCTTTATTTATAAGTATCAGATTATGAAAAATATTGTACTCTTGTTTAATCTTTTTATACTTATGATCTATTTAACTGTATATAAACACACTTGTAGCTTGGCTTTTTTTATTGGACTTTGGTTTATTCGAGGACAAAAAGAGGAATTTTTTGAGATAAAGTCTCCCTGTGCACCCTATTCTAACCTCAAACTCATTCCTCCTGCCTTATCTTCTTGAGTGGTAGGAATACATGTATGTACCACCATTCCTGACTTATATGTATATTTTAAAAATATGTGTGAGATTTTTGTTTTCTGCTAAACATTATCTCAATTACTTCAGTTTTTCCCAGAAATATGTTTTGAATGATTACATTTACTATCTATTCTACTATACCAAAATAGATGTAAAATAGTTATTTAGCAACAAAAATGTGTCTTTCATTTTTTCTTAAATGTGTAGACTGTGATGAATAAAGCAAAATTTCCTCTCTTAAGACATTTATCTTTTTTAATCAAGGCTACTACAGGAAAAAGAAAAAAGGAAAAGAACCTGAAGATGTTGGAGTAGCAAAGATTTTTAGCTAAGAGCCACATGCAACAAAAGAAAGAAAGAAAGAAAGAAAGAAAGAAAGAAAGAAAGAAAGAAAGAAAGAAAGAAAGAAAGAAAGAAAGAAGGAAAAAGAAAGCAAGGGAGACAGGCTGCTGCTCTGCTGGAAGATCAGAATCTTGTTCCCAGCACCCGCTTTGGGCATCTTAGAATTATCTGTAACTCTAGTTCTAGGTAAGTTAAGAATATGCAGTCTTCTCTGCAGAAGCCTGCAGAAACTTGTGTGGCTGCATGCACAGAGCCACACAAACACATATTTTTTTTTAATTTAACATACATACTTAATAAGTAGGATTCAGCCGTGGAAAAGTATGAACTCTCATTTGTGACAATATGGATGAAAATGGGTAACACTGATAAATGGAGTAATCCAAGTACAGAAAGACAAATATGTTTGATTTGTCATATAAAAATTGTTGTCAAATATAATGGGAATGAATTAGAGTCATATATAGGAACAGAATGGTTTTTTTTTTATTTCTGACAAAGAAGTGATAAGTGATTTTTATTGTTTTCTATTATCTTTTCTGTGTTTTTTTTAATTCTTCTCTCATACAATATATCCCAACATAATTTCTGCTCCATTAACTCCTCAGTCCATCCCCACTATCTCTCCATTCCCCAGATCCACTCCTCCGTTTTTCTTCATAAAAGAGCAGTCATCTTGAAGGGGCTTGAGACCCCATATGAACAACAATGCCAAACAACCAGAGCTTCCAGGACTAAGCCACTACCCAAAGACTATACATGAACTGACCCTGGGCTCCAACCTCATAAGTAGCAATGAATAGCCTAGTAAGAGCACCAGTGGAAGGGGAAGCCCTTGGTCCTGCCAAGACTGAACCCCCAGTGAACCCCTAGTGAACGTGATTGTTGGGGGGGAGGGTGGTAATGGGGGGAGGATGGAGAGGGGAACACCCATACAGAAGGGGAAGGAGGGGTTAGGGGGATGTTGGCCATGAACTGGGAAGGGGAATTACAATCGAAATGTAAATAAGAAATACTCAAGTTAATAAAGATGGAAAAAAAATAAATAAAGCTATCAGTTGTGATACAAAAAACTAAAAAAAAAAAAAAAAAAGAGCAGTCATCCCAGGGATATAAACTGAACATGGCATAACAAGATACAATGAGACTAGGCACAAACCCTCATATCAAGTCTAGATGGGGCAATGAAGTAGGAAGGAAAGGGTCCCAAAAGCAAGCAAAAGAGTCAGAGATACCCTCAATTGTCACTGTTAGGAGTCCCATAAGAAGACCAGGCTAACTGAACTGAGATCGGGACCCCCATTGAAGGAATCAGAGAAAGAACTGGAAGAGCTTGAAGGGGCTCGAGACCCCATATGAACAACAAAGCCAAGCAACCAGAGCTTCCAGGGACTAAGCCACTACCCAAAGACTATACATGGACTGACCCTGGACTCTGACCTCATAGGTAGCAATGAATATCCTAGTAAGGGCACCAGTGGAAGGGGAAGCCCTTGGTCCTGCCAAGACTGAACCCCTAGTGAACCTGATTGTTGGGGGGAGGGTGGTAATGGGGGGAGGATGGGGAGAGGAAGCCCATATAGAAGGGGAGGGGAAGGGGTGAGGGGGATGTTGGCCTGGAAACCAGGAAGGAGAATAATAATCGAAATGTAAATAAGAAATACTCAAGTTAATAAAGATTAAAAAAAGAAGAAGAAGAAGACCAGGCTACATAACTGTAGCTGCAAAAGGCCTAGGCAGTCCCATGCAGGCTCCCTGGTTGTCAGTTCACTCTCTGTGAGCCCCTACTAACTCTGCTTATTGATTCTGTGGGCATTGTTCTCCACATGTCCTGGTACCCTCTGGCTCCTATAATCCTTCCTTCTTTGATTCCTTGAGATTCCCTAATCTCCACCTAATATTTTTCTATGGGCCTTTGCATCTGCTTTACACCTCCCTACTGACAGTTGAGCTATGCACCAATCTATAAGTATAGCAGAATATCATAGGGAATCATTTCATTAGTGTTTTGTTTTGTTTTGTTTTGTTTTATTTGCTACTCTTGTTTGGTTCTATCCTAGGTGTCTGGAATATCTGGCCTCCAGTTCCTGGTCACTTAGGCAGCATTGGGCATGGGCTCCCTCTCTTGAAATGGGTCCTCAAGTTAGACCAGTCATTGGTTGGCCATCCCCAAATGTTCAGTACCACCATTACAGCGCAGTTTGTAGGAAGGACAAATTGCAGGTAGGTTTTGTGGCTGGATTAATGTTCCAGTTCTATTACTGGAAGCCTTGACTGCATACAGAAGATAGCTTTACCTAGGTTTCTAACTTGTCCCTGAAACGCTCCCCAATTCCAGTTTCCTCTCCTAATACTCTCTCCCTTCATCCCCTCAGCTTGATTTTTATTCCAATCCCTACTTGTCAACAATACATCTGTGAAATCTATTCTATTTCCCCTTCCCAGGGAAATTCTCACATATCTCCTTCATCCCTCCTTTTTACTTAGCCTCTCTGGATCTCTGGATTGTAGCATGATTGTCCTTTACTTAACAGCTAATATCTACTTATAAGAAATGAGTACATACTGTGTTTGTGTTTCTGAGTCTGGGTTACCCCACTCAGGATAATTTATTTGTAGTCCCATCATTTGCCTCACATTTCATGATATCATTTTTAAAAGCTGAGTAAGAAGTACTGACACAGTGGAGAGCACAGGTGAGACCACCATTTCTGCTCATATTCCTGGCCCAAGAGGAACTCTCACAGATCCCTCTGGACACAGGAACTGAGGAGCAGTCTAGGACAAGATCTTTCCGGTTTCTGTCTGTGCCCAGAGCTGACCCAGTGCCACAGCTCTCTGTACCCATATCCCCCTGAGAGAGAGTTCGTCTCCCAGTAGTAGTGCTGATACAGGCTTAAAGGAGGGTCAAGCCACTGTCAGAGACAGCAAGACAAGCTAACACCAGAGATAAGCAGATGGCAAGAGCAAGAATCTAAGCAACAAAAACCAAGGCCACTTGGCATCATCAGAACCCAGTCCCCCACCACAGCAAGCTCTGGATACCCCAACACACAGGAAAAGCAAGATTTTGATTTAAAAATCACAACTCATGATGATGTTAGAGGACTAGGAAGGACATAAATAACTCCTTTAAAGAAATACAGGACAACACAGGTAAACAGGTAGAAGCTCTTAAACAGGAAACAGAAAAATCAACCAAACAGGTGAAGGAATTGAACAAAACCATCAAGAAACTAAAAATGGAAATAAAAACAATAAAGAAAAGCCCTGGAGATAGAAAACCTAGGAAAGCGATCAGGAGTCATTGACACAAGTGTTACCAACAGAATACAAGAGATAGAAGAGAGAATCCCAGAGGCAGAAGATACCATAGAAAACATCAAAAAAAAAAAATGCAAAACACAAAAAGCTACTAACCCAAACATCCAGGAAATCCAGGACACAATGAGAAGATCAAACTTAAAATTAATAGTTATAGAAAAGAATGAAGATCCCCAACTTAAAGGGCCAGTAAATATCTTCAACAAAATTATAGAAGAAAACTTCCCTAACCTAAAGAAAGAGATGCCCATAAACATACAAGAAGCCTAACTCCAAATAGATTGGACCAGAAAAGAAATTTCCCTTGTCACATAATAATCAAAATACCAAATGCACAAAACAAAGAAAGAATATTAAAAACAGTAAGGGGAAAATGTGAAGTAGCATATAAAGGCAGATCTATCAGAATCACACCAGACTTCTCACCAGAGACTATGAAAGCCAGAAGATCCTGGGTAGATGTCATATAGACCCTAAGAGAACACAAATGCCAGCCCAGGCTACTGTATCCAGCAAAACTCTCAATTAACATGGATGGAGAAACCAAGATATTCCATGACAAAGACAAATTTACACAATATCTTTCTACAAATCTATCCCTACAAAGGATAATAGATAGAAAACTCCAACACAAGGAGAGAAACTACACCCTAGAGAAAGGAAGAAAGTAATCTTGCAACAAAAGCAAGAGAGCCACACAAACAAAACAACTCTAACAATAAAAATAACAGGAAACAACAATCATTATTCCTTAACATCTCATAGCATCAAGGGACTCAATTCCCTAATAAAAAGACATAGACTAACAGACTGGATACTTAAAAAGGACCCACCATTTTGCCACGTACAGGAAACACACAAATCAACAACTCAACAAAGACAGACACTACCTCAGAGTAAAAGGCTGGAAAACAATTTCCCAAGCAAATGGTCCCATGCAACAAGATGGAGTAGCAATTCTAATATTGAATGAGATCAACTTTCAACCAAAAGTTATCAAAAAAGATAAGGAAGGAAACTTCATATTCATCAAAGGAAAAATCCACCAAGATGAACTCTCAATTCCTGAATATCTATGCTCCAAATCCAAGGGCACCTACATTCCTAAAATAAACCTTACAAAAGCCCAAAGCACACATTACACCTCACACAATAATAGTGGGAGACCTCAACATCCCACTCTCATTAATGGACAGATCATGGAAACAGAAACTAAACAAAGACAGAGAAACTACAGATGGTATGAAAAACTGAGTAATACTTCATTGTGTAAAGGTATCACATTTTCTTTATTCTTCAGTTGAGGGACATCTAGACAGTTTTTAGCTTCTGGTTATTATTAATAAAAGTGTCATGCACACATTTGAGGAAGTTTTCTTGTGGTAGAATGGAGCAATCTTTTGGGTATATGCTCAAGTGGAATAGCCGGGTCTTGAGGTAGTGAGATTCCCAGCTATCTGAAGAACCACCACATCGATTTCCAAAATGACTGTACAAGTTTGTATTCTTACCAGCAATGGATGAAGATTGCCCTTGGGCTATATCCTCACCAGCATGGGCTGTTACTTGTTTGATCTTAGCCATTCTGTCATGTATAAGAGGGAATCTCAAAGTAGTTTTGATTTAATTTTCCCTGATAACTAATTATACTGAACATTTCTCTAAGTGTTTCTCAGTCATTTGAGATTCTTTTACTCTGTTTAGATCTGTACACCAGTTTTTATTTGCTTTGTTGATGTCTAGTTTTTTTAGTTCTTTTTATATTTTAGATATTAGCCCTCTGTGAGATAACAAGTTGTTGAAAATCTTTTCCCATTTTGTAGGATGCCATTTTCTCCTATCGATGGTGTCCTTTTGTCTTACAAAAGCTTCTCTGTTTCATGTGGTCCCATTGTGATCTTAGTATTTGCACTATGTTGTTCTGTTCAGGAACTTGTCTCCTGTGCCAATGTGCTCAAGGCTATTCCCCACTTTCTCATCTCTCAGGTTTAGTATATCTGGGTTTATGATGAGATCTTTGATCCGCTTGGACTTGAGTTTTGTCAGGGTGATAGATATGAATCTATTTGCATTCTTCTACAGGCAGACATCCAATTAGATCAGCACCATTTACTGAAGATAATTTTTTCCCATTGTATAATTTTGGCTTCCTTGAGTGTTTATCAGTCTGTGGATTTATACCTACATCCTCAATTTGATTCCATTGATCAGCCTGTCTGTTTCTATACAAAGACCATGCAGTTTTTATTACTATTTCTTTGTAGTACAACTTGAAATAGGGGATGGTGATACCTTCAGAAGTTCTTTATCATACAGGATTATTTTAGCTGTCCTGGGATTTTTGAGTTTCTACATGAAGTTGAGTATTGTTCTTTCAAAGTCTGTAAAGAATTGTGTTGGCATTTTGATGAGAATTCTGTTCAATCTGTAGACTGCTTTTGATAAGACAGTCATTTTATTACTTTAATCCTATGAATCCATGAGCATGGTAGATCTTTCCATCTTCTGATGTCTTCTTCAATTTCTGTCTTCAAAACTTGAAATTATGTCCTGCAGGTCTTTCACTTGTGTGGTTATTTGAATATCCTTGGCCCATGTGAAGTGGCACTGTTAGAAGATGTGGCCTTGTAGAGGACATGTGTCCACTGTGTAAGTAGCCTTTGGGGTCTTCACCTATGCTCAGGCCCTTCCCAGTGCAGTTGAGACCCCTGGTTGACTGCAGAGGAGTCTCCTGGCAGCTTTGGGTCAAGGTGTAGAACTCTCAGTTCCTTCTCCAGCACCATGTCTTCCTGCTTTCCTTCCATGCCTGCAGGCTGCCATGCTTCCCTCCTTAATGATAATGGACAGAATCTCTGAAATGCTAAGTCAGCCCCAATTAAATATTTTTCCTTTAATAAGAGTTGCCTTGGTCATCAAATCTCTTCACAGCAATAAAACCCTAACTAAAACAAACTTTTGGTTAGAATTATACAAGATATTTTATATTATTTATTGCTATTGTGAATGATGTTGTTTCCCTAATTTCTTCTCAGATGGTTTGTCATTTATATAAAGGAGAGCTACCATTTTGTTATTATTGTCATTGTTTTGTTTCGTTTTGTTTTTAGTTTATTTTGTGTCTAGTCATTTTGCTGAAGAGGTTTATCAGCTGTTGAAATTCCCTGATTTTATTTTTTTGAGATAATATATAGGTTATTTATTATTTGCAAATAATATATACATATATATTATTTGCAAATAATGATAGTTTGACTTCCTTTCCAATTTGTATCCCCTTAATCTCCTTCAGTTGTCTTATTGCTCTAGCTCAAACTTCAAGTAATATATTGAGTAGATATTGAGAGGGTGGACAGCTTGTCTTGCTCTTGGTTTTAGTGGAATTGATTTGAGTTTTTCTCCACTTAATTTAATCTCGGCTATAGGCTTGCTGTAAATTTGCCTTTATTATGTTTAGGTATATTACTTGTATCCCTAATTCCTTCAAGACATTTATCATAAGGAGTTGTTGGATTTTGTCAAAGACTATTTCAGCATCTAAAGAGATGATCATTTTTTCTTTCAGTTTATTTATATGACTAATTACATTGACTGACTTTTATATGTTAAACCACCCTGCATCTCTGGGATGAACCTTACTTGGTCATGATGGATGATCTTTATACTGGATGGTTTTGTGTGTCAACTTATACAAGTTAGAGTCATCAAAAGGAAAAGAGCCTCAGTTGAAGAAATTCCTTCATGAGATTCAGCTGTAAGGCATTTTTAAATTATTGATCAATGGGCAAGGGTAGTCTTGGATTCTATAAGAAAATAGGCTGAGCAAACTATGTGAAGCAAGCAAGTAAGCAGCACCTTTCCATGACCTCTGCATCAGCTCCTGCCTCCAGGTTCCAGCCTTGCTTGAATTCCTGTCCCAATTTCTCCAAAGATGAACTGTGATCTGGAAGTGTAAGCCAAATAAACCCTTTCCTCCCAAACTTCCTTTTCAGTCATGATGTCTCCACTTAGCAATAAAATCCTAAGACAGTCTTTTTAATGTGTTCTTGGATTTGGTTTTCCAGTATTTTATGGAATATTTTTGCATTGATGTTCATAATGGAAATTGGTGTGTAATTCTGGACCTTTTTTATTGGAGAGAGGGGAACATTTTTTAATGACTGCTTTGATATTTTTAGGTGTGTATGTCTATTTAAATTGTTTATCTGATTTGACTTAACTTTGGTAAGTAGAGAAAATCATCCATTTCTATTTATGTTTTCCAATTTTGTAGATTACAAATTTTAAAAGTATGACCTAATGATCCTTTAGATTTCCTTGATATCTGTTGTTATGTCCTCTTTTCATTTCTGATTTTGTTAATTTGGCTATTTTCTCTCAGTATTTTAGTTAGTTTGGATAAGGGCTTGGTTTTCTTGCTGACTCTCAAAGAATCAACTCTTTGTTTCATTGGCTCTTTGAATTGCTCTCTTGTTTTCTATTATATTGATTTCAGTCCTCAGTTTTGATTATTTCCTACTGGTCACTCCTCATGGGTATGTTTGCTTTTTTTTGATCCAAAGTTTTAAGTTGTTTAATTTCTCCATTGTTTTTAATGTAACTACTTAGTGTTGTGAACACTGCTTTCATTGTGTCCCATAAGTTTGGGTATGTGGTACACTCATTTTCACTAAACCCTAGAAAGTTTTTAATTTTCTTTATTTCTGTCTTTACTTAGTTATTATTCAGTAGAAAGTTGTTCAGTTTCCATGGGTTTGCAGGCTTTCTAGTGTTTCTGTTGTTTTTGAAATCCAGCTTTATACATGGACTGACCCTGGACTCTGACCTCATAGGTAGCAATGAATATCCTAGTAAGGGCACCAGTGGAAGGGAAGCCCTGGGTCCTGCTAAGACTGAACCCCAGTGAACTAGACTGTTGGGGGAGGGGTGGCAATGGGGGAGGGTTGGAGGAACACCATAAGGAAGGAGGGGGGGGATGTTTGCCCGAAACAGGAAAGGAATAACACTAAGTGTATATAAGAAATACTCAAGTTAATAAAAAAAAAAGAAAGAAAGAAAAAAAAAAAAAGAATAAAATATCTAGACATATAATAATCAAAAAAAAAGAAAAAAAAAGAAATCCAGCTTTATTCTGTGGTAGTAGGATAAGACTCTAATTTTCTTGTATCTGTTGGTCAATTTTGGAGAAATTTCCATGAGGTGCTGAGAACACTGTGTATTCTTTTGTGTTTGGGTGAAATGTTTTGTAACTATCTGTTCATTCCATTTGATTTATAACATATTAATTTAAGTATTTCCCTGTTTAGTTTTTATTTTAGTGATAGTGGGGTATCGAGGTCTCTCATTATCAATGTGTAAGGGTCACTGTGTATTATATAAGTTTTAGAAATGTTTTTTTTACAAATGTATTTGGCCTTGCACTTGGAGAATAGTTGTTAAGAATTAAATATCATTGGTGGATTTTTCCTTTTGTGAGTATGAAATATTCCTCCCAATTTCTTTTGACTAACTTTGGTTGGAAGTCTATTTTGGTAGATACTAGAATTACTACATCAGCTTCCTTCTTAGAAACATTTGCATGGAAAATCTTTTGACAAACCTTTACTCTGAGGTAACATCTATCTTTGATGTTGAGCTGTGGGTTTTGTGTGCAGAAAAAGAAGGGATTCTGTATTTTCATTCATTGTGTTAGTCTGTGTCTTTTTATTAGGAAGTTGAGCCCATTGATATTGAGGTATGTCAATGACCAATGATTGTTAATTCCTGTTATTTAATTTGTGGTGGTGGTGGGTGATGGCACTTTGTGTGTGTGTGTGTGTGTGTGTGTGTGTGTGTGTGTGTGTTTGTGTGTGTTTCCCTTCTTTTGGTTTGGCTAGTGTGGCATAATTTATTTCCTCTGTTTTCATGTGTATAGTGAACCTCCTTGGATTTGTGTTTTTCTTTTAGTACCTTCTGCTAGGCTGGGTTTATAGATATTGTATAAATTTGAAATTCATACAGAACTCCACATGACTTCATCTGAAGCTTTGTCATAGCTGTATCGCTTTTTTAAATTTTGATCAGGGTTGGGGATTTGGCTCAGTGGTAGAGCGCTTGCCTAGGGAAGCGCAAGGTCCTGGTTTGGTCCCCAGCCCCGAAAAAAAAAAAAAAAAAAAAAATTTGATCTACCACTTTTTTAAATGTATTTTGTTTCCATGTAAGCCTTCTACACACACTGTATGGTTCAGTATTATTAAGTTCACTAGTTAAGACAATGAGCCTAAGGAGTGGCCAGAGAAAGTTGGTAGCAGTTCTCAACCAAGTAGTCAGTCTGAAACAGTATTTCTCAGTTGTTTCTTAGATTAAATGAAGCCTTTGGTTTTTTTAAATTCACATAATCAATTGTGCATGTTTATATAATAGTATTACAATTAATTTAATCGGTATGTAGTAATCAAATCAGTGTACCTTTTAAGTACTCCATTCAATACTATCTCTAACCTCCCCTCCCCTCCTCAGAATTTTCCCAAATCACATTACAAGATTTCCCTTGTATCAATGTAGAAACAAGAGCACTCTAAATGCTCTAAATGCAGAGCACTCCTAGGAGAAGCAGACCCTGAAGGAGAATAATTCAACACTGTGGGCCCATAGCTTAAAAGAAATAAAAAGGGGTCTGTGTGTCTTACTGTCCAAGAGATAGAGAAAGAAGGAATAATAGCAATAGTTTGATATTTTTTAATGTTTGATATTTTATTTCTTATTTAAAAGTAGATACAATTTACAGATAATTTGAAAACAAAAAGTTAAATCTTTTACAAGTGCATCATTGCATTAAGAACAGTGATAAAAAAAAATCTACCACTTGTGCTCATTATGCACAATGTCAGACTTTTGTATTAACATGTATTTATTAGCTGATTTATAAGAGTAGAATCCTAAAGATTTCATCCATCTTCAGGTGTTAGCCATCCTGATGACCCCTACATTACTAATTTCACAGGTAAAACCTCCAACTCCAGTAAAGGACCTGGTGCTCTCTCCTACCCAGCATAATGACTTGTAGCTCTTCCTTCCTTAGATATGTAATCTACCTGTTACTAGGCTGATGAACATTATACTCACTTCATTAAATTGAAAATTAAGTTCAACCATTCAAGAAACTATTCAGTTTGTAAATCACTCAAGAGTCAGCTAAGTTTTACATTGTGCAAGCAGTATTGTATAATTTCTAATTATTTTTGCAATTTTAAAGAAAGTCATCAGTTAAGTTAGAACTCAGAGGCAAAGGGCAGCACTGCCATCTACAGGCTTTGGGAAGCATTTCATACACTATTTGCTCAATACTTACGGGTTCACAGGGTAAAACAAAAAGTGAAATTAATCAAAATTTAACAAGAGTAAATTTACAAGTATATTTGTTTGTTAAGTAGTTTTTAACCACTGAGCGAGTATCAGCTATGATGTGTATGTGTATGATCAAAATTTTAACACAGGTTAAATACACATAATACACAGGTTGCAGAATAGTTATGAAATAAGTGTACATATAAAAATCAAGCAGGAGAAACCCACCCTCTGCTGCATGCCAAGGGTGGGCAATAGACACAGAGAAGCCCATCTGCAGCCATGACACATGCTGTGGCTAGGCAAAAGAAACACAGACCTTCCTGCTGCCATGTCATGCAGCACAGGAGGAGGGAAGATGTCCAGAGATTCAACAGCTGCCATGCTACATGGGCAGGCTGAAACACCTAGAGGCCTGCCTGCTACCATGCCATTTCAGCAGGAAAAAGAGGTTACCCAGAGGCCTGCCAGACATGTGGCTCACCTGAAGCAGGAGCCACTATAATGGAGAATTATGTAATGGGCAGATGAGAGAGAAAGAGAAATGGAACAGTCTGAGCATTATGAAAAGAGCTGAAACTGGAAACAGAAAGGTGGAAAGGAATAGCCTGTTGTGAGTAGCTAGCCCTGCCCTCTGAGACCATGACGATGTCCCATTCCATGCCGCTCCTGAAGGGACATGTCCAGGGCAGGCAGCTGCAGAGTTTGGTGTTAATGTCAGTAGTTCATATTACCACTAGAGACCATGGTCTGGAAAGCTGCATGGGACAATATATGTCCAGGAGTTGTGCAGAACTGGCCCCTCTTACTAGTTGTAGCACTGTAGAAATTCTGACCCTGCACCTGGTCAGGGCAGCACAGTGGAGCTAGCCCTGGTGGCAGGGGCTCCAATGACTCATACTGAAGGGCATGACTGTGAAAAAGCTGACTCCACCACTTGTCTGCTGTGAAGTGGTGACAAGTATGAGGTGGAGGTGTATCACTCCTGTATCACTCCTTGCTACCTCTGGGCCCTGGGGTCATGAGAAGAGGTCATCTGGCTCTGACCCCTTGCTAGCTGCAGCACGTGGGAGAGCCTGCCCTGCACCTTGCCTAGACAGCACAGTAGAGCTGGTGGCTTCCCCACCCCTTCACCACCTGCAGTAGTCAGGAAAGCTGACCCTGAGGTCATGAAAGCAAGAAAGCTACTCTGACTTCTGCAGAAGGTGGCATTGGGTGACAGTGACAGTACTGGAGAGCTCATTGTGGTGGTGTGAATACAAGAGAGCCAGCTGACCAGTTTATTTATCACTGGCCGTCTATGGCTTTGAGTAGGTCCACCGCAAAATCAACATCATGTATGAATTGTTGGGGCATGTAAAAGTACCAGTCCTGTGGATCCAAAGCTACAGGATCTTCATGACGTGATGCAACAACAGAATAACTAGGAGGAGTCTCATTGAGGATACAGTATTGATGTGGCAGAAACCAGAAAACCGGACCAATGAGTTATTGCAATGAAAATTTGCATGTGAAAATGTGTGGACAGAAGGGTACATTGTGGAATATGCTATGGTATACTATAGCTCCGTGATGAAATAGTTTCTTTTGCTTTATTTATTTTTGTTTCTGCATTTTTTTATTTTATTGCAGTGGAGGGTGGTTGCAAGGACAGAGGGCAGATACAAAAGGGCAGAGAGATGAGTAGGACTAGGATGCATGCTGTGAAATTCACGAAGAACCCATAAAGATTTTGGTTAATGCAGAAGTAGATTCAAATTGAGGCACCAGCAATGTAAAGCCTTAACTATCTCAACTAGGAATAGTAGCATTGTCTATAATCTCAGCAGTCAGAGGTAGAAACAAGAGGATTTCCACAAGTTTAAGACCACCTTAAGAAACAGAAGCTGAGTGAGATATGCTTACCTGCTAAGTTACACATAATAGACAGTGATTTTATTCATAGACTTGTCTACAAAGTGCTCGCTTGGCAATATCTCTTGTCTTGAGGGAGCTCACTATCTGTGAGCGAACCTAAATACAGCTGCACTGACCTGTTTTTGCCTTAATTATGCTATGATCTTCAACAGTACAGGCTAAGCTAGAAAAAATGTGATAAATATGTGCTTTTTTGGAAGATACTGGCAAAAAAAGTTGACAATTATTATTTTACCTACTATTTTTAAAGAGTCCTGAAGCTTTTGTTAGCATCTAATATGCTATTGTGTCTTCTTCATAGCAACATTGTTCAATCCCTCCAACACTATACATCAGATTCCTTTCTTAGTCCTTAACTAAAGAATCACCAGCTCTATTTAGGAGGTCTCATGTATGCGCTCCTAAAGATATCCCATATCTGTATTCATTACTGTTAAAACTATTTCTCCAGTTGTACTACAGAGCTATAGTAATAGAATTTTCATAATATTGTCACAAAAACAGACATAGTGGTCAATGGAATCAAATTTAAAAACCTATATTCACACAAATATGAACACCTGATTTTTTTATATAAAAAAGCTAGTAATACATACAGCACAAAAAAAAGACAGCATCTTCAACAAATAATGCAAGTCAAATTGTATAGCTATCTGTAGGTGTAAATAAATCAATATCACCCTGCAGAAAACTCAACTCTAAATTGATCAAAGACATCAACATAAAACCAGATACACTGAACCTGAAAAAAAAAAAAAAAAAAAGTGGGGAATGGCCTCAAGTTCATTGGCACAGGAAAACTTTATGAACAGAATACTGTTGGTACAGGCACTAAAGATCAATTAATAAATGGGACTTCATGAAACTGCAAATCTTCACAACAAAGGACACCATCATTCAGACAAAGCAGCAGTCTACAGAATCAGAAAAGTTTTTTTTTCCAGCTACACCCCCAATAGAGGCATAATATCCAAATATACAAAGAACTAAAAACTAGATTTCAAGAAAACCACCCAATTTAAAAAAAAAAAAAACTACAGATCTAAATAGGGAGTGCTTAATAGAGGAAATTTAAAGAAATGTCCAGTATCTTTAGTCATCAGGGAAATACAAATTAAAATAACTTAGAGATTTTATCTTCCACCTGGCATATTAGGTTAAGACCAATAAAACAAGTGACAGCTCATCACTTGTTTCCCAAAGACTGTTTCATTCTATGACAGAGAGGCTGGCTTAATCATGTTCATTGCTTTTCTATTCATACTAACGAGAAATTAGAAGTAAAATAGATGACCCCATCAGAACAAATGAATAAAGAAAATGTAGTATATTTACACAGTAAAGTATTACTATATAGTTAAAAATGAAACCATGAAATGCTCAGGTAGATGAATAGAACTGGAAAAAATAATGCTAAGTGGGGCATCCCACACATAGAAAGACAAATATGGTATATATTTGCTAATATGTGGATATTAGCTGCTAAGTCAAGCTACAATCTGTAGAATCAAGGGGTTATGTATAGATTAAGATAGTAGGAGGGAGAGATATTCCTAGGAAAGGGAAATAGAATAGATAGTTATAAATGGATGTGGAGGCTTGAATAGGAGGAACACATGGAGAGGGGAAGAGGAGAGGCATATAAAGGAGGAAATATGAGGAGGAATAACTAAAATCAAGTGTTAGTATGAAAACCTAATACAGTAGAAGCTTCCAAAAATATATGCATATATAAAGGCAATCTAAGTGAAATTGACAAAAACTGGGAGAGGCAGAGCCACAGCTGACCATCTCTTAACACAAAATGAAGCTTTCAGTACTGTGATTGAGTTACATCTAATTGAGTTGATGGCTAAAGGGGTCCTGTAGAAATTCCCAAACAACCCATGCTATTGCCAATATTATAGACTGCTCTCTACACCTGACAGAAAGACCCCAGTGGGGGTGGGGGGACTAAATACTTACCCAATTCATTAACATGGAGAAGTCAAACTGATGGCTACGTAGAATTTCCATGCCTATGTTCCAGAATCTTTGGTACAAGAAGGCACTCTGTACACTACTTAATGAGAAACATAAACACCAAGCAAGATATAAACCTTTTGATCTACAATGGCATTCCTTCCTGCAAGAAATGCTAGAGCAATGGTGGCACAAGGCTGAAGACCCACTACACTTGATAAAGCCCATACCCAACACTGTTTGAGTGACAAAGAACCCAAGATTAGATAGATTAGATTAGACAGCCCAGAAATCTATGGTAAAACCAAATATTCTGTTTAAAAAACAAAACCAAACCATAAACCATAGCAATAAAGTGACTTTACAATGACATTCTCTATACTCATAGATCACTCCTCAAACTATTCCACGAAATAGAAACCACAAAATAGAAACATTGCCAAACTCATTTTATGAGGTCACAGTTACCCTGATACACCTAAACCACAAGACTCAAAAAAAAAAAAAATTCAGACCAATTTCCCTTTTAAACATTGATGCAAAAACACTCAATAAAATACTCTCAAACTGAAACCAAAAACACATCAAGGAGATCATCAACAATGATCAAGTATGCTCATCCCAGATAAGCAGGTGCGTTTCAAAATATGAAACCCATCAATATAATTCACCAATAAAGAAACTGAAAGAAAAAATACATGATCATCTCATAAGATACTGAAAAAAGCCTTTAACAAAATCCAACACCCTTTCAGGTTAAAAGTCTTAGAACAGGGATACAATCTTCATACATAAACACAATAAGGGCAATATTCAGCAAGCCAATAGCCAACATCAAATAAATGGAGAGAACTTAAAGCAATTACATGAAAATCAGGGACAATACTAGACCGTCGATTCTCTTTTAATTTCTTCAATACTTGAAGTTCTAGCTAGAGCAATAAGACAACCAAAAGAGATTAAGAGGATACAAATTGGAAAGGAAAAAGTAGAAGTTTCACTATTCACAAATGATATGATAGTATGCATAAGTGGACACAAAACTTCTATCAGAGAACTGATACAGCTGATAAACACCTTGAAAGGCGGTTGGGATCAACTATCAGACTGAACTCAGAGACCCTGGTAGGGAAGCTGGCTGATAGACTGGATGAGTACTGGGGGATTGCAACTCTATAGGAAGAACAATGTTGGCTGCCTGGACCATCTAGTGCTTCCAGGGACTAACCATCAACCAAGATGTGTACAGCTAGGGATCCATGGCTCCAGATTAATATGTAGCAGAGGATGGCCTTGTCTGACATCAATAGGAGAGGAGGTCCTTGGTCCTGTGGAGGTTTGATGCCCCAGTGTAAGAGGATGCTGGAGCTGTGGCACAGGAGTGGGTGGGTGGGGGAGCACTCTCATAGAAGCAAAAGGTAGTGGGGAGAGAGCAGATAGGATGCGGCTGGGGGCTGTGCAGAGGGGTAACCTGGAAGGGGGAATATCATTTGAGATGTAAACTACAGTAATGATTAATAATTAAAAAAGTGGCTGGATACAAAATTAACTTAATGAAATCATTAGCCCTCAGTTATAGGAACAAAAAAAAAAAAAAAAGAAACAGGCTGAGAAGGAAGTTAGGGAGATAATACCCTTCACAATAGCCACAAATAATATAAAATTTCTCCGTGTAACTCTGACCAAGTAAGTGAAAGACCTGTATGACAAAGCTTCAAGTCTCTGAAGAAAAAAACTGAGGAAAATATCAAAAGATATAAAGATCTCCCATGCTCATGGATTGGTGGGATTAATGTAGTGAAAATGACCATCTTACCAAAAGCGATCTACAGATTCAACGTAATTTCCATTAAAATTCCAACACAATTATTTACAGATCTTGAAAGAACAATTATCAACTTCATATAGAAAAACAAAAACCTAGGATAGCTAAAACAAGTCTGTACAATAAAAGAACTTCTAAAGGCATCACTATCCCTGACTTCAAGCTTTACTACAAAGCAATCATAAACAAACAAACAAACAAATGAAAACAACAAAAAACTGCATGGTCTTTGTATAGAAACAGACAAGTAAGTTGATCAATGGAATCAAATTGAAGATGCAGAAATAAACCCACACAACTAGAAACACTTAACAAGGAAGTCAAAACTATACAATGGAAAAGAGATAGCATCTTCAACAACTGGTGCTAGTCTAAGTGGATATCTGCATGTAGAAGAATGCAAATGGATCTATATTTATTACCCTGCACAAAAGTCAAGTACAAATGCATCAAAGACCTCAATGTAAAAACAGATACACTAAATCTACTAGAATAGAAGGTAGGGAATAACCTCGTACTCACTTGTACAATAGACAACTCCCTGAATAGAACACCAGTGGCTCAGGCACTGAGATCAATAATTAAATTGGAAGAAGCTGGACAAATGAAAATGAAAATTTAAAAATGGGGTACAGAGCTGTCTTAGGGTTTTACTGCTGTGAACAGACACCAGACCAAGGCAACACTTGTAAGTATAATATATAATTGGGACTGGCCCTCAAGTTTAGAGGTTTGATCCATTATCATCTAGGTAGGCAGGCATGGTGCAGGAGGAGCATCTGAAGGCTGCTAGTAGAAAATTGACTTCCAGACAGCTAGTGGGGAGGGGAGTGTCTTAAGCCCACACACACCCACAGTGACACACCTACTCCAACAAGGCCACACCTCTAAATACTGTCACTTCCTTGTCCAAGCATATACAAACCATTACAAAAGCTAAACAAAGAATTCTCAACAAAGGAATCTCGAATGGCCAAGAAGTATAATCCCCTCCACCTCAAACCCATCGGAATGGCCAAAATCAAAAGCTCAAGGGACTATACATGATAGAGAGGATGTGGAGCAGGAGGAATACTCCTTCATTGCTTGTGGGAATATAAGTTTGTACAACCACTCTGGAAATCAATTTGGCAGTTTCTTAGAAAGTTGTGAATAGTTCTACCTCAAGACCCATCTCTACCAGTCCTGGACATATACCCAAAATATGCTGACCTTGGGGATACAAGGACACTTATTCAACTATGTTCAGGATTTGAGGCTGGGACAATATAACCGTAAACTATATTCTTACATTCTAAAACTACCTACTTTTAAAATCAAACCTATGAAAGCTATGCTCAGGAACAGCTCTAGCTTGTTGTATCTTAAACTGTGAATGGAGTATATACTTCTAATTCTATTTTCTTTCTAGTAAAAACTCCCATTTCTTCCTCAAGGGTGCATGTACACAGGTTCCCTCCTCCACCCGCATGTGCATGCACGCATGGGCGCAGACAAACAAACACACACACACACACACACACCCGCAGATACCAGCACGCACATTCACATATCCACATGCATATACATATTTAAAAGAATAAAAATAAATATTTTTTATACCACAAGATCCACCAAAGAGAAACATGATTACTTTGTTGTCAGTTTTTTCTTAACCAAAGAGGATTAAAGTCATAATGGAGGAAAAGACTAAAAATTGAATACCACATCCAGAACCATCAGGACTGTTCCAAGACATTATCAGGTCTTCACACACAATAATCTCCCCTAAAATTCATATACTGATCATCAAAATGCCTGCATGTCCTCATTTTTCTCTCCTTATGAGTGTGCAAGTTTCTGAATCCTGCAGGCTTATTGTTCATCTACTCAGAGGCCCTGTGATATAAATATATTTTACTGTTCTTTTCTTCCTGCTAATCTGTTTCCAGTTATTTTCAGCATATTTGAAGGCTAGATAGTCTTCAGTAGGAGGAAGAGCTCCTTCACTCCTACATTTACCCAGTGTAGTCTAAGTGGTCAGTAGAGTATGATTCATAAATTAAGAAGATAACAAAGTTCACATCCTATATAACTTTACTAACTTTGATTTAATTTGAACATCATGATAGAACCCATGCTTGTACAAAGAAGTGGTACAACTTGAAGTTCCATTTGGCTTCCATATAAGAAGGGTGCAATGTGTTTCCTAGCCCCACAATGTGATTGTTAGCCTATTTCTTCCTGTTGAGTCTTGTGAGCTCCCAAGTGTTTCAGGCTTTTCTAATATTCCCATGCACTTCTGTCTTTCCACATATACCTGTAAAACCTTTCTGTTTTTATGTTCCATCCTATATTTCTCTCTTGAAATTTGCATATTCTATGCCACCTCTTTTCTTTTTTCAATTTTTTAAAATTTTTATTGGTTATATTATTTATTTACATTTCAAATGTTATCCCCCTTCCTGGTTTCCCCTCTGCAAACCCCCTGTCCTATCCCTCCCCTCTGCTTCTATGATGGTGTTCCCCACCCACCTACCCATCCCTGCCTCACCACCCTAGCATTCCCCTATGCTGGGGCATCAAGCCTTCACAGGACCAAGGGCCTCACCTCTCACTGATGCCAGCTAAGGCAATCCTCTGCTACACATGTAGCTGGAGCCATGGGTCCCTCTATGTGCATTCTTTGGCTGGTGTTTTAGTCCCTGGGAGCTCTGGGGCAGTCTGGCTGGTTGATATTGTTGTTATTCCTATGGAGTTGCAAATCCCTTCAGCTCCTTCAGTCCTTCCCTTAACTCCTTCATTGGGATTCCCATGCTCAGTCATCTACATCTGTATAGGTAAGGCTCTGGCCAAGTCTCTCAGGAGACAGCTATATCAGGCTCCTGTCAGCAAGCACTTCTTGGCATCCACAATAGTGACTGGGTTTGGTGGCTGAATATAAGATGAATCCCCAAGTGAGACCAGTCTCTGGATGACCTTTCCTTCAGTCTCTGCTCCACTATTTATCCCTGTATTTCCTTTAAACAGGAGCAATTCTGGGTTAAAATTTTTGAGAAGGGTGAGATGCCACCTCTTTTCTTTTTTTTTTTTTTTTATTTTTTTATTATATATTTCTTTACTTACATTTCAAAGGTTATTCCCCTTCTCGGTTTTCTGTACATAAGCCCCCATTCCCTCCCCTCCTCCTCCCCCATAGGGGTATTCCCCCTATACATTCCTCTTGTTGCCCTCCCCCATAGTCCCCTGCACTGGGGGTCCAACCTTGGCAAGACCAAGGGCTTCTCCTTCCACTGGTGCTCCAACAAGGCTATTCTCTGCTACATATGCAGTTGGAGCCCTGGGTCAGTCCATGTATAGTCTTTCCGTAGTGGTTTAGTCCCTGGAAACTCTGGTTGGTTGGCATTGTTGTTCAAATGGGGTCTTAAGCCCCTTCAAGCTCTTTCAATACTTCCTCTATCTTTTTTCGTACTTCTTTTCTTTTTCTGAGCCAGGCTGGAGAGACTATACTTTGGAGGAAGTTATTTTATTTTGTCTCCAGAAAAAAGAAAGGAAGGAAGGTAGGAAGGAAGGAAGGAAGAAGAAAGAAAGAAAGAAAGAAAGAAAGAAAGAAAGAAAGAAAGAAAGAAAGAGACAAAGAGACAAAGAGACAAAGAAACAAAAAGAACTTCTCCAAATGCTTCTTTGTTGCACTCTGCAAGCTGGTAACCAGAAAGAGTAAGTGGTTTTACTTCATTCTAGAACATTCTAGGTCAGGACTCCACAGCAGGGATCAAAGCAAGCATGCATCTTAAAGTCTCAGGCTGGTTCTCACTACCTTCAAGCAACTCAAACAGGTCACTTATATCTGTCTCATTCTCCAGTGCTCTTGCTTCTCTTCACTCAGTGGAGACTGACACAAAACTCACATAAAACCCTGAGACAAAAAAAGAAAAAAAAAAAACCTTAGATTTCTCTTCCCAAAAGATAATAGTTTCACTGATCACACTATTCCATTATTAACATTTCTTAAGCCTTTACTCTTGTCAGGTATTGTGCTAATTCCTGGGGCTTGAGAAATTAATGATACTTAATGCTCCCATAGGACATCCTGTCTTAGACACACATGTGAACAGTCCTCATATAGGATAAAAAGATAGAGGCCAGAGTCTTTTAAGAATCATTGAAGGGAGGACTGACAAGATGGTTCAGTGTGAGGGAGCAATTGCCAAATAAAACTGATGACCTGAATTCAGTGGAAGAATGAGAAAATACATCTATGTGGCATGGCATGCACCTCCTCCTCCTGGTACATTTCTTTGTCTATCTCTGTCTCTGTCTCTGTATTTGTCTCTGTGTCTGTGTCTCTGTCTCTGTCTCTGACACACACACACACACACACACACACACACACACACATACACACACACAGAGAATTTTAAAAATGAATGGAGGGGCGTTATTTCTCAGATAAGGAAATAGCCTAGCTGAGCCTAGTCAGCTATATCTTCAAGTCCTATACCTGGAAAGTCAATGGAGGATTTTTTTAGAAGAAAAAAAATTTTTTTTTAGAAATTGTACCAGCACTGAATATATAGAAATTTTCACACCATTATTCCCAAAACAATGCAGTATAACAATTGTTCAGAAAGCATTTACATAGCATTAAATCTTTTGAAGTAATCCAGAGATGATTATAAAGTACATAGGAAGACTGGAAGACTGCATGGAACGACTATGCTGTTTATACAAAGGATTTGCTCATCCTTTCCTATCAGTCACAAGGATGTAAACTGCTCTCCCACAGACAACAAATACTGAGGTCTGGCTGATATTTTCCAAATCAAAAGGCAATATGATATATAGAGTCTGGAGTACAATAATGCCACAGAGAGTTGCAAACAGGTGTGAGAAACTCTGAGCCATGTGTTTAAAGAAGAGTCAGAGATAAGACCAGGAAGGAAGAACATCAAAAAAATTTATCTGAGTTATGTCAAAGAACTTGGATTTTATTCTATAAAAAAATAACTTTCCTAAAATGCAACCTTCTTGCAAAAGATTGAATAAAGGGCACTGGAATCAGTCTATCAGACCCAAATTCTACTATTCTGTTATATATGACAAAAGACTATAGATATGAGCAAATTCCCCAGTGAGATGGAGAATTATCCTGGTTATTTGGGTGGACCTAGTATCATTTTGTATTTATTATCAAAGAGGGGCAGGAAGGTCAGAATCAGAGACAGAAAGTGTACAACAGAGCTGTAACCAGTCTTCAGGCCAAAGTTCCAGTTGTGAAAAGAACAAGGTTCAACAACCCATTCCAGTACACCAACTAAAGAGATAAATAATGGTTAAAAAATTTTTAAAGGCAGAATAAGAAATTTAATAAATTTCTCATTCACATTCTGAAAAACATATAAAAATTCAACAATCCCAAGTTCTTTTTTAAGCTTTGGGCATGAGCTTTGGGTTTAATCAAAGGAAGAATTTAGGCAGAGGGCACAGGTTTGCATAATATAGAGATCAAGGTGTTGTCTAGCTGACCAGTGCCTGAGTTCCGGTTCTGCAAGTTCTAGGACTGCTTAATTTCCCATACCTTTTGAGCCCACCTCATTGGTTTGTTTGTTTGCTTGCTTGCTTGCTTTTTTTTTTTTTTTCCCATCTTTATTAACTTGACTATTTCTTATTTACATTTCGATTGTTATTCCCCTTCCCGGTTTCATGGCCAACATCCCCCTAACCCCAACCCCTCTCCTTCTTTATGGGTGTTCCTCCCTTCCTCCCCCCCATTACCACCCCCCTCCAACAATCACGTTCACTGGGGGTTCAGTCTTGGCAGGACCAAGGGCTTCCCCTTCCACTGGTGCTCTTACTAGGATATTCATTGCTACCTATGAGGTCAGAGTCCAGGGTCAGTCCATGTATAGTCTTTGGGTAGTGACTTAGTCCCTGGAAGCTCTGGTTGGTTGGCATTGTTGTTCATGTGGGGTCTCAAGCCCCTTGCTGGTTTGCTTTTTAAGTGTCAGTACCCTTGCAGATGGCTTGAGGGTCACTGGACCCTCTCTCTGTTTCTTCCCACCCCATTGATCAAATCTCTTTTCTCTGCTCTTCACAATTGTTCCTCTCTTTAACAAGTGCTTTTTTTTTCCTGGAAAATTCAAATGTATGTTAGGACTAATTTTACACTGATAAAAAAGCACTTTTTTATATCAATCATCTTATTTGTTCACATTTCAAATGTCATTCCTCTTCCCGGTCTTCCCTCAACAAAGGCCACCACCCCACCTCCTCCCCTTTTCCTCTAAGAGGGTGCTCCCCCACCTACCCGCTCCTGCCTCATCCCTCTTCTCTGGGACATCAAGCCTCCACTGGAACAAAGGACTCCACTGCCACTGATGCCAGATGATGCAGTCGTCTGCTACATAAGTACCTGGAGCAATGGACAGACCAACCCATGTACATATTCTGATTGGTGCTTTAGTCCCTGGGAGCTCTGAGGGGTCCAGTTAATTAATACTGTTGTTCTTTGGGGTTTCAATCCCCTTCAGCTCCTGTAGCCTCTGCTCCTTTCCTTTAAGCGTGGGTTATTTTAGATACTTTGGTGGCCCCATCCCTCCACCAGGGGTCATGTCTGTATGGAGGTGGTCTTTTCAGATTATAGCTCCCTGTTGTTGGATATTTCAGCTAATGTCATCCCCATTGGGTCCTGGGATCCTCTCGAATCTCTGGTGTCTGGAAGTTTCTAGTAGTTCTCCCAAGTCCGTCATCCGCCCCCACACTACCCACACACACTACTACTTATTTCTATTCATTCTCCTGGCCCTCTGGACTTCTCTCCTGTCTCTTCCCATACCTGGTTCTGACCTTCCTCTTTTTCCCTCCCCTCCCTTCTTTTCCCCTCCCCTTTCAAATATTTAACTCTCTTCAACAGTTTCTTCATCTGAAAATTGAAGTTTATACTAAGAGATCTTCAATCTCTATCCCAAACGTAAAACTGTTAAGGTCATATTCTGTAAATATTGTGAACTATTAGAAAGTTCATGCCTAAACCAGAATGACTTTAACCATAGCCTACTCTATTAACAAAGTGCTAAACATTGAATTTAATATTCATGATGCATGGTTTCCACGTAGAGAAGTAAGTGTTTCTGGAAATTTAGTCCTTAGTTTTTTACGAAGAGATTACATAAATAACATTTTTGGCATTTAGTTTCCTAAGATATACTGTGAGAGACTTTAATAATCATCTTTCAGTACCCTTAAAGAAATGGATCTTATTTCTAAGAATCCGTTTAATTAAACAAAATAAAAGTCACTGGCATGACTGAAATTTTTATTGAGTTATAATAGTATTACTATGTGATTGGTTAATAAATTTGTTTCCTTAAACTAAACTACTGATTTCCATTTAATCTGAGTTTGGATATAGGAGGAGGAGGAGGAGGCCAGAATGCCCTCTCAGTACTCTGTTCCTTCATACTCTCATGATCTATTTACTGCATGAATGTCTTTTACCTATTTAATTAGCAACATTCATGGAAATATTTATGCAAAGAAATCTTGCCACTGTTACTTGTAGTCTGTTTCAAAATTTTAGCTTTATTAATTATTTCTAAGGGAGGCCCTTTTGAAAATAGCAGTTAAAATGCAGGACCAAGACAATTGGAAAGCTCCAAGTCAAGTTCTTTGATATAACTCCCTGGGGCCTCAAGTCTCTAGTGGATTAGATGCATCTTCTCTCACTGAGGCCAGATCAGTCAGTCCTCTGCTGTCTGTGTGTCGGGGTGGGGGTGGGGCTGTCAGCTGGTGTATGCTTGCTGCCTGGTTGATGGCTCAGTGTCTGAGAGATCTCAGGGGGTCCAGGTTTGTTGAGACTGCTGGTAGGGTGGATGGGGACATCCTTTTGGAGACAAGGGAGGAGGAATGGGATGAAAAACTGTTAGAGGGCAGACTGGGAAGGGAATAATGACTGGACTGTAAGAAAAGATCAAAGATAATTTAAAAAGAATAAAAGAATTTCTATTTAAAATATCTTTAAACAATGAAAACAATAAAGATTCTCAGAAACTTTTTCTCAAAAATAATAAAATGGAAGTTGACTCAACAGGAGATAAGTGAGATGAAAAACAGTTTTTATTCAGAAGTATAAACACATCAGATCAAGGTGATTTTAAGGACAAGATTCTTTGGATAATTGCCCCCACTAAATAATTCCTATGCAGTTATGATTAACTAAGGCAAAGTAAGATTATGTAGGATTTAAAAAACAAAGAAATACTAGAATTTTTATTCAATGTGAATTGATCCATACAGGGACAGGTGCCAGGAAAAGACATTACAGCAGTTCCTTGGATTATCTTACCGCTTCAAAGCCACTTTGTGCTATTATCAAGAGTTGGACAGCTAATCAAGTCTTCATGGTAAGCTGCTAAAATCTACTAATCTGTTTTCCACCATCAGCTTCTTTTCCTGTATGCAGGATTTATGTGATTTTATTCTCTCTTCCACGTAGTGTTACACTGCTTTACAGATGGCTAAGAAGGAACTTACTCTTGCAGAGCTTTCCAAATTAACCTCTTTGGAAAACCTGTATTAATCATATATTGAATCATGACTTTGAATAGCTTGTCCTGAGCTAAGGATTGTCCACAAAAGTAAATAAATAAATAAATAAATAAATAAATAAATAAAGTGTTCCAGCTCTCCTAATAAGGCCTGAGTCAAATTAGCTATAAAATGCCCACATTAGGAGAGAATAATTACCTTTATCAACCATAATATTACCTTCATATAATATACATATATCATAAAATGGTTTATCTTTTCTTTCTCTGAGTTATATTCTTCTAGTTTTGTGGATTGTGAGTTAGCATGGAGGAGGACACTGTGTGAACTCATCTTCACTCCCAGGCAGTTCCAGATCCTAGAAGGAAAGGCAAGGACCTTGTTGCCATCATTGTCCACAAGAGCAGCTACTAGGTTTTGCTTTACCATGCCATAACTATGCTGTATGCTGCCCAATTTTCTGTGAAAATTTAGGAAATGCTACCTTTCACTTCTATAAATATAAAATCATAAAGTTTAAAAAGCTTGAAGTCATATTATACACATACTATCATAAGTATTAAAACTTGAAGAAAAACCAAATTTTCACAGCTGTGACAAGATGATGAGAAAGTCAACCTAAAGGGTGAAAGATGTATTTGGGTTCACTGTTTCTGAGGTGTGAGCCTAACATAACTTTAGTCGGGTACTGTTAGTCCTGTAATAAGGCAGAACCCTCATGACAGAAGGGCATAGCAAAGAAGAGCAGATCACCTCATGGCAGCCAGGATACAGAAAGAGGTACAGTTAGTATACAAGGAGTCCAGAGACAAAATACTAGTCAAAAGCAGTCCTTCAATAATGTACTTCCTCCAGCTAAGTTTTATCTCCGTATAGCTCATTAGATTTGAACTCATCAATGACATGTTAAGTCACTGATCAGAGCAGTGCCTTCAGGATCCAGTCACCTGTAAACTCTGCTTCAACACATGAGCATTTGGGGGTCATTTTACATTTAAACCACAGCAAAACATATATTAAACATTGAGCAAATTATCATCATCATCATCATTATTATTATCATTATTATTATTTATATCACCTTCTATTAGGTTTGAGAACGTGTTTGACTACTCAATCCAAAATAATTCTCTTGAGCATTATTCTTAGAATAAAGATACAAATTATGTTTCACTCATTTATTCATCCACTGATCTTTCTATGAGCTTTGTACTGCTCTATATAATGTGGACAAAGGTCAAAGTAACAGCGACAGCTATTCTTCCAAAGGTTGCATAATGCTTGGAGAAAAAATCAATAACCTAAAATAATGTACCAAGTACTGTAATGGGTAAGCACTACATAATATAACAAGTGTCACATGCTATATTTGATTGACTGTTTTGTTGTTGTTTTGTTTGTTTGGTTGGTTTTTTCCTATTCCCCCTGCTAGAACATGTTTAATAAAATTTAAAAAAAACTTTTTTATTCTCTCTCTTCTCTGTCTGTCTGTCTGTCTGTCTGTCTGTCTGTCTCTCTCTCTCTCTCGGTGTGTGTGTGTGTGTGTGTGTGTGTATGTATCTGTGTGTCTCTAATGATCATTGCTAATGGATTTTTATTTGGTTTTCTTTTCTCCTCCTATACTACAGAATTTCTGCTACCACTGTATCACACTTAATTATTTCAGTCATAAAATGTCATAATCTCAGTTCTAACTTCCAAAGCTGGGCAAGATACCTCCCCCCTACAACAACAATCAGATGCCTGCCAAGATAGAACAACAGATGCCCTATTGACCCTCTTTTCTGAAACCAGGAAGTTTTTGGTTTTGTTGTTGTTTTGTTTTGTTTCATTTTTCATTTTTTATTGGTTTCTTTTTAATTACATTTCAAATGTTATTCCCTTTCCCGCTTCACTGGCCATAGGCCTCTTATCCCATCCACCTCCCCTTCTTCTACAAGGGTGTTCCCCATCCCCAACCACCCAGAATTCACAACTACCCCCAACACACATTCCCCTGCACTGAGGGGTCCAGTCCTGGCAGGACCAAGGGCTTCTCCTCCCATTGATGCCCAACAAGGCCATCCTTTGCTACATATGCCTGGAGCCACTGGTCTGTCCATGTGTACTATTTTGGTAGTAGTTTAGTCCCTGGGAGCTCTTGTTGGTTGGTATTGTTCTTCTTATGAGGTGGCAAGCCCTTCAGCTTCTTCAATCCTTTCTCTAATTCCTACAATGGGACCCCATACTCAGTTCAATGATTTGGTGCTAGCATTCGCCTCTTTATTTGTCATGCTCTGGCTGAGTCTCTCAAGATACAACTATATCAGGCTCCTGTCAGCATGCACTTTTTTTGCTTCATACATATTATTTAGTTTTCGAGGCTGTATATATATGGGCTATATCCCCAGGTTGGGGGACTCTGAATGGCCATTCCATCCGTGTTGGCTCCAGACTTTGCCTCAATATCCCCCCTATGAATATTTTTGTTCTCCTTTTTAAGAAGGACTAAAGAATCTGCACTTTGATCATCCTTCTTGAACTTCATATGGTCTGTGGATTGTATCTTGGGTAATTTGAGCTTTTGGACTAATATCCACTTATCAGTGAGTGCATACCATGTTTGTTTTTCTGTGATTGGGTAACATCAAAGGATAATATTTTCTAGTTCCATCCATTTGCCTATGAATTTTATGAAGTCATTGTTTTTGAGAGCTGAGTAGTAAGTACTCCATTGTGTAAATGTACCACATTTTCTGTATCCATCCCTCTGTTGAAGGGCATCTAGGTCCTTTCCAGCTTCTGGCTATTATAAATGAAACTGCTATGAACATAGTAGACCATGTGTCATTGTTGTATATTGGAGCATCATTTGAATATATGCCCAGGAGAGGTATAGATGGGTCCTCAGGGAGTGGAATGTTCAATTTTCTGAGGAACCTCCAAAATGATTGACAGAGTAGTTGTACCATTTTGCAGTCCCACCAAAAGAGGAGGAATGTTCCTCTTTCTCTGTATCCTTGTCAACATCTGTTGTCACCCGAGTTTTTGATCTTAGCCATTCTGATTTGTGTGAGGTGGAATCTCAGGGTTATTTTGATTTGCATTTCCCTGATGACTAAGGATGTTGAACATTTCTTTAGATACTTCTCAGCCATTTGATATTCCTCAGTTGAGAATTCTTTATTTAGCTCTGTACACCACTTACTTGATTCTCTGGAGTCTAACTTCTTGAGTTCTTTGTATATGTTGGATATTAGCCCGCTATAAGATATAGGATTGGTAAATATCTTTTCCTAATCAGTGGTTACCATTTTGTCTTACTAACAGTGTCCTTTGCCTTACAGACACTTTGTAATTTTATGGTCCTATTTGTCGATTCTTGATCTTAGAGCATACGCCATTGGTGTTTTGTTCAGGAAATTTTTTCCAGTGCCCATGTGTTCCAGATGCTTCCCTAGTTTTTCTTCTATTAGTTTGAGTGTGTCTGGTTTGATATGGAGGTCCTTGATCCACTTGGACTCAAGCTTTGTACAGGGTGATAAGCATGGATTGATGTGCGTTCTTCTACATGTTGAACTCCAGTTGAACCAGCACCATTTGCTGAAAATGCTATCTTTTTTCCACTGGATGGTTTTAGTTCCTTTGTCAAAGATCAAGTGACCATAGATGTGTGGGTTCATTTCTGGGTCTTCAATTCTATTCCACTGGTCTATCTTCCTGTCTCTGTAACAATACCATGAAGTTTTTTTTATCACTATTGCTCTGTAATACTGCTTGAGGTCAGGGATTGTGATCCCCCCAGAATTTCTTTATTGTTAGGGATAGTTTTTGCTATTCTGTGTTTTTTTGTTGTTCAGATAAAATTGCAAATTGCTCTTTCTAACTCTATGAAGAATTGAGTTGGAATTTTGATGGAGATTGCATTGAATCTGTAGATTGCTTTTGGTAAAATGGCCATTTTTACTATATTAATCCTGCCAATCCATGAGCATGGGAGATCTTTCCATCTTCTGAGATCTTCTTCAGTTTTGTTCTTCAGAGACTTGAGGTTCTTGCCATACAGATCTTTCACTTGATTGGTTAGAGTCACATTGAAGTATTTTATGTTATTTGTGACTGTTGTGAAGGGTGTCATTTCCCTAATTTTTTCCCAGCCTGTTTGTCCTTAGAGTAGAAAAAGGCTCCTGATTTGTTTGAGTTAATTTTATACCCAGCCACTTTGCTGAGTTGTTTACCAGACTTAGTAGTTCTCTAAGGGAAATTTTGTGGTATTTTAAGTACACAATCACATCATCTGAAAATAGTGATATTTTGACTTCTTCCTTTCCAATTTGTAACCCTTTGAGCTTCTTTTGTTGTCTGATTGTTCTGGTTAGAACTTCAAGAACTATATTGAATAAGTAGGGAGAGAGTGGACGGCCTTGTCTAGTCCCTGATTTTAGTCAGAATGCTTCAAGTTTCTCTCCATTTACTTTGATGTTGGCTACTGGTTTGCTGTATATGGCTTTTACTATGTTTACATATGGGCCTTGAATTCCTGATCTTTCCAGGACTTTTATCATGAAGGGGTGTTGAATTTTGTCAAATGCTTTCTCAGCATCTAACGAGATGATCATGTGGATTTTTTCTTTGAGTTTGCTTATGTAGTAGATTATATTGATGGATTTCCATATATTGAGCCATCCCTGCATACCTGGGATGAAGCCTATTTGATCGTGATGGATGATTGTTTTGATGTGTTCTTGGATTCAATTTGCAAGAATTTTATTGAGTATTTTTGTATCAATATTCATAAGGGAAATTTGTCTGAAGTTCTCTTTCTTTGTTGGATCTTTTTATGGTTTAGGTATAAGCATAATTGTGGCTTCATAGAAGGAATTTAGTAGTGTTCCTTCTGTTTCTATTTTGTAGAATAGTTTGAACAGTATTGATATGAGGTCTTCTGCACTAAACCCATCTGGTCCTGGGCTTTTTTGGTTGGGAGACTTTTCTTTTTTTTTTTTTTTTTTTTTTTTTTCTTTTTTTTTTCTCGGAGCTGGGGACCCAACCCAGGGCCTTGTGCCCTAGGCACGCACGCTACCACTGAGCTAAATCCCCAACCCCTGAGAGACTTTTCATAACTCCTTCTATTTCTTTAGGACTTATGGGACCGTTTAGATGGTTTATCTGATCCTGATTTAATTTTGTACTTGATATCTGTCTAGAAAATTGTCCATTTCCTCCAGATTTTCCAGTTTTGTTCAATACAGGCTTTTGTTGTAGAATCTGATGTTTTTTTTAATTTCCTCAGATTCTGTTTTTATGTCTCCCTTTTCCTTTCTGATTTTGTTAATTTGAATACTCTCTCTGTTCCTTCTGGTTACTCTAAGGGTTTGTCTATCTTGTTCATTTTCTCAAAGAACCAGCTTTTATTTCTGCTGATTCTTTCAATAGTCTTTTTTGTTTCTACTTGATTGATTTCAGTCCTGAGTTTGATTATTTCCTGCTGTTTACTCCTCTGGGATGTATTTGATTCTTTTTGTTCTAGGGCTTTTTGGTGTGCTGTCAAGCTGCTAATGTATGCTCTCTCCAGTTTCTTTTGTTAGGCACTCAGAGCTATGAATTTTCCTCTTAGCACTGCTTTCATTGTGTCCCATAATGTTGTGCCTTTATTTTCATTAAATTCTTAAAAGTCTTTAATTTCTTTATTTCTTCTTTGACCAAGTTATCATCAGTAGAATATTGTTCAATTTCCATGTATATGTGTGTTTTCTGTCATTATTGTTATTATTGAAGACCAGCCTTAGTTTGTTATGATCTGATAGGATACATGGAATTATTTGACCCTTCTTGTGCCTGTTGAGGCCTTTTTTGTGACTGATTAAATGGTCAATTTTGGAGAAGGTACCATGAGGTGCTGAGAAGGTATATTCTTTTGTTTCAAGATGAAATGTTCTATAAATATATGTTAAATCCATCTGGTTCATAACTTCTGTTTGTTCCTCTATGGCTCTTTTTAGTTTTAGTTTCTATGATCTGTCCATTGATGAGAGTGGAGTGCTGAAGTCTTCCACTATTGTTGTGTGAGGTGCAATGTTTGTTTTGAGCTTTAGTAAGCTTTCTCTTATGAATGTAGGTGCCCTTGCAATTGGAGCACAGATATTAAGGATTGTGAGTTCATCTTGGTGCCTTTTCCTTTGATGAATATGAAATGTCCTTCCCTATCTTTTTTGATAACTTTTGGCTGGAAGTTGATTTTATTTGATATTAGAATGGCTGCTCCTACTTGTTTCTTGGGACCATTTGCTTGGAAAATTGTTTTCCAGTCTTTTACTCTGAGATAGTGTCTGCCTTTTTCACTAAGGTGTGTTTCCTGTATGCAGTGAAATGCTGGGTCCTCTCTATGTATCCAGTTTGTTAGTCTATGTCACTTTATTGGGGAATTGAGTCCATTGATATTTAAAGATATTAAGCAATAGTGATCATTTCTTCTTATTTTTGTTGTTAGAGGTGAAATTATGTTTGTGTGTCTTTCTTCTTTTGGTTGCATTGCAAGGAGATTACTTTCTAGCTTTTTCTATGGTGTAGTTTCCCTCCTTGTGTTGGAATTTTCCATGCATTATCCTTTATAGGATTGGATTTGTAGAAAGATATTGTATAAATTTGGTTTTGTTGTGGAATATCTTGGGTTTCTCCATCTATGTTAATTGAGAGTTTTGCTGGATATAGTACCCTGGGCTGGCACTTCTGTTCTCTTAGGGTCTGTATGACATCTGTCCAGGATCTTCTGGCTTTCATAGTCTCTGGTAAGAAGTCTGGCGTAATTCTGATAGTTCTGCCTTTATATGTTACTTGACCTTTTTCCCTTACTGCTTGTAATATTCTTTCTTTGTTTTGAGCTCTTGGCAGTTTCACTATTATATGACAGAAGGAATTTCTTTTCTGGTCTAATCTATGTGGAGTTGTTAAGGCTTCTTGTAAGTTTATAGACATCTCTTTCTTTTGTTAGGGAAATTTTCTTCTATAATTTTGTTGAAGATATTTACTGGCCTTTTGATTTGGGAATCTTCACTCTATTCTCTATTTATCCTTAGGTTTGATCTTCTTATTGTGTCCTGAATTTTCTGGATGAAAAAGCATTAGGAGCTTTTTCAGCTTTACATTATCTTTGATGGTGCATCAATGTTTTCTATGGTATCTTCCATCCCTGAGATTCTCTCCTCTTGTATTCTGTTGGTGATGCTTGCATCTATGACTTGTGATCTCTTTTCTAGGTTTTCTATCTCCAGGGTTGTCTCCCTTTGTGGTTTCTTTATTGTTTCTATTTCCATTTGTAAATCTTGGATGGTTTTGTTCAATTCCTTCACCTGTTTGGTTGTGTTTTCCCCTAATTCTTTAAAGGATGTTTATGTTTCCTCTTTAAGGGTTTCTACTTGTTTACCTGTGTTGTCCTGAATTTTTTTAAGGGAGTTATTTATGTCCTTCTTAAAGTCCTTCATCATCATCATGAAATGTGATTTTAAATCCAAATCTTGCTTTTCCAGGGTGTTTGGATATCCAATATTTGCTTTGGTGGGAGAACTGGGCTCTGATGATGCCAAGTAGTCTTGGTTTCTGTTGCTTAGGTTCCTGTGCTTGCCTCGCGCCATCAGGTTGTGTCTGGTGTTAGCTTGTCTTGCTGTCTCTGACAGTGGCTTGACCCTCCTATAAGCCTGTGTTTCAGCACTCCTGTAGACCTGTGTTCTTTCAGTCAGAACTGAGAACAGAGAGCTGCTCCTGGATTTGTGTGTCCTAACGCCTCCAGGTAGGTGGCAGAAGAGTTGGTGTTACCTATGCTCTCAGGTGTGTCGGTACTCCCGGCAACTGGCTTTTGGCTCTAGGCGCAGGCAGAAACCAGAGGGTTCCTGTCTCTGACTGCTCCTAGGTTCCTGTGCCCAGAGGGTACATAGGGCACTAGGTGAGTTCCTCTTGGGCCAAGAATGTGAATAGAAGTGGCAGTCTTCCCTGAGCTGTCAGTATTATCTGCAAATCCCCCACAGGATTTGGGTACAAAGAGCTGTTGGACCAGCTCAGTTCAGTTCAGTTCAGTTCTGGGTGCAAGCAGAAACCAGGAGGTTCTTGCCATGACTGCTTCTATATTCCTGTATCCAAAGGGCACTAGGTAGGTTCCTCTTGGGCCAAGAATATTAGCAGAAGTGGTCCCAGAAGGCTTTTGAACATAATAACAGACTTCCTGAACTGAGGAAACATTAAAAATCTATAGGAGAAAAATTATTAGAATTTATAGAAAAGATTACAATGAATCTTGTACAGTGTACTCCTTAATAGTACCTGTTCCCATTAGCCAGAAAAAAAAGAACAAAAAAGAAAATGTTTTTAATATTTATTACAACTTGCTGATATTTTTTATCCTATACATGAGTGTTTTGCTTGCATGTATGTTTATATACCATATGTGTTTCTGGATCCCACGGATTTCAGAAGAGAGAATCAGATCCCCTAGAACTGTAGTTACAGATGGTTGTGAACTACCATATGTATGCTGGGATTGAACCTACGTCATCTGGAAGAAGAACAAGTGATCTTAGGTGCTGGGCTGTCTCTCCAGTACTGATTTTTTTAAATAGAAATACGCTCCATGTTTCCTGGACAAATTGTTTGAAAAGACAAAAGTCTCAAGAGAAATACAGTATTGCAATAGAAAAATATACAAATATTCAAATGCTAAAGAAATATTAAAATGAATACTACTCTAGTTTCTCTTAAATCTTTAAGAAAAAGCCTAAAAGATCAAACTGTTTCAAATATGTGGAGTTCCTGATAGGAACTCAAAACTCTTCAAGGAATACAGATAAACTCAGCAACCATGATGTAAAAAATAAAATGTTTGTTATCCAACCAAAATTATCAGACATGCAAAGAACAAATATAATGTATAATTAAAACAAAAATTGATAAATGGTGAACTAGAATTGATATGTTAATATTAGCATGCAACATGGTGGTACACACCTTTAATCCCATCACTCAGGAGGCAGAAGCAGGCAGATTTATGTGAATTTGAGACCAATCTGATTTACAAAATGAGTCCAGTACAGCCAGGGTTCTGTTACACAGAGAAACCCCTATCTCAAAAAAAAAGTTTTATTAGCATTAAAGTATATCCCTATTTAAAAATTCTCAATAGGAAAAAATTTCCTTAACCTTGTGGAGCATATCTTTAAGAGAAGAAAGCTGACATTAGATTTAGTGATGGAAAACTCAATGCTTTGATCTTAAGGTCAAGAATTCAAAAAAAAATATCCTTTCTCATCAATATACTAGAGTTTCCAGCCAGTGCAATAAGACAAGAAAATGAAATGAATTAAAGACATCTATAATGGAAAAGAAGAAGTAAAGTTCTCTTTATTTTTAGAAAACATTATCTGTGTATACTCTCTGATGAAATCTATAAAATTAATAAATAAAAAAATAATAAAGAGTTTCAAAAGAGTACAGGTAAAAGATGAATTCATAGTCAAATTTCTTTCAAAACACTGGTATTTAAAAAGCATAAGTTCAAATTAAAAAGCAAGGTCACTTATGGCATCCCAAGATATTTAATAATTATTGATAAGTAAAAAGATTTTTGTTACAGTGAAATATAACAGAACTGCTACCTTCAGGAGAAATTCTAAGTAAAGAAACAAACAATAACAAAAACAAATAATAAACATGTAATATGAACAACTCTATTAACCTCTGTCTTCAGTTTGGTCACCCAGTCTTCTATTTGTGAGAAAGACCTAACAAGTAATAAAATAATTCTGTAAATTGTACCAGCATCACCAAGATTCTTAATGATACCAGAATAACTCTTTGTTTGGTGCCTGAAAAGGGGGTTAGGTGGTTTTAATCCATATTTGAGGTTCTTTCATCTAATGAACCAGTTCTGTCACATATTTGACAGGGTCTGAGAACTTACAAAAGAATAAGTTCCCTAAATAAGGCTTTTCATGACTGAGCCATCACTAATCCAACAAGACAGACTCAGAATCATTTTTTTTTTGTCCTTTTCAAGAGTATGATTCAGGAGCTGATTAATTAAAATCCAAGTATAATCAAGACTTTAAGTAAGATACTTCAAATTCTTTTAGTAGAAAGAAGCCAAATTCTTAAGAATTCATTTATAAACACTTTTTTCCCGCTTAGTTTATAAAAAGCAGCATTTTAGAGTCTACTAGCTACATTCAACAAACAAGTTTTGAATGCTTGTGACAATTCACTAAACATAACACTGCCTACATGACTGGATCTGCTCTGAACCTAGATCTTGTGTTTACATTCATTTTGTCTATACTAGGCAAGAATATTGCCTAGGCTGGCCTCTTACTGGGGAGACATATTTAGCAAAGTGAAATCACACCAGCTATTTCAGCTAAGACCCAGATCAGCCTACCAATTATCACAAATTCTAGTTATAAGGACAAGTCCAGATATGTCAGCAGATCTATGCAGCCAACTGCCCCTCTTAATTGTTAGATGGCACTGGCATTTAATATTTCACTGATGCTACAGTATTGACAACAGAGAAATGATATGTCTTTTACTCATTTTTCTAAAGCTCAGACAGGGCAATCTATAGTGAAAGTTCTATAGTTTCCACCAGCTTGTTTCCTATGTAAATTTCTCTATTATAGTCTGACAGTTGCATTTCTCTTCAGATATAGATATTTGTGAGTGACTTGCTTGCAAATCAAAGACTGTCTTAGCCATTCTTCTGCTCTGCACCCTCTAGCATCAGCCCTGCTTTCAGAATATAGTCTTCATTCCACACTCATCTTCCTGTAGCCAGGACAAAACAGCAAGTTCAATTCTACTTGCATGAATGACCTCTTCAAGGAAGCATGGTATCTTTGTTCATGGAAAGCTTTTTCTACTTTAATATTAATTTCGTTAAATATACCAAAATGTATCAAAATAAAATAGTTTATATAGTTAAACATGAACATCTTGTTTTCCCAATTGATAAAAAGTTAAGAGAGCTAACAAGAGGAGAGGATGGGTAGAAAAACTAGTAATACATTAGAGAAAGATCAATTCAGGCTTCTAGAGAAATCTAGAGCTGGGTGTTATGGGAAAAAAGGCAAAATGACACTATGGGAAGAGTGAGTACAGCTGATCTTTAACTTTATACCAATGACAAAATAGGTGTACAGGATTATCTGTAAAACATTAGATATAAACTCAAACCTCCTGAAAGTGGTCATTGTCATATATTACTTGATATTTATATTAGCACTTTTAGTTAAAATAACTAAATAAAAAGTACCTTTTATACCTGGGGATATAGCTCAGTGGTGCTTGTCTAGAATCCACAAGGTATGACTTAGTTCGATCTCCGGTGTTGGGGATGGGCTTTGCATATTTCCATGCTTACACCTGATTGACTAAGAATTTAATGTAGAATCCTCAGAAATTCTGCCTTGGAGGCATGGCTGAACATTTTTGTTATTGTTCTCCAGGGTTTCGTGTGTGTGTGTGTGTGTGTGTGTGTGTGTGTGTGTGTGTGTGTGTGTGTAGGGAGTTATTTGTTTGAGGTACTAAGAATTAAAGTTAGGGTTGCACACAAAATCTACCACTAAGCTATAACCCCAGTCCTCAGTCCCCAGTCCCATCTACTTTTTATTTTTATTTTGGGGGTGGGTGTCTCAATAGGTTGGCTCACTTGAACTTAGGATCTTCTTGTTTCAGCCTTTCAAGTACCTGAGATTATATGTACTTCTCTTAGTGATCCCTTTTTTATATAATAAACCCAAATCAAATTCATACCTACCCCATCACCCCTGGGGTTAGAAACTAATTTTCATATTGACTTTATCTAAGCATGCTAACTTAACACATGTGAAGTCTTAACTTATAGACCTTTCAAGAAAGACTTAAAATGAGTTTTACTTTTGAAAATATATCCCTCAAGGTACTAATTTCTAGAGTCTATACAGATAGAATATAAAGGGTACAGACCACCACCACCACCACCACCACTACCACCAAACAACAACTAGTTCCTGCTCTTAAATGCCTGGATTCAGCCCAAAAATACCAAAGCCAGTCTAGAAATACCAAAGAAAGACATTTAAGGCATGAAGCAGCATGAGGAATACTAAAATGTTTGCTTCCTAGGAAGTATACAGTACTATGATATGAACCATAAATCTACCCAAGGAAAGACTCAGGAGAAAATGATCCAATAAAAGTGAGTAGAAAGTCCTGGAATGACTGCTTACCTTTACACTGCCCTCATCCTAGCAGTGTCCTCTCTATCTTAATATCTCTCTTTCCCATACCCAACCAAATCAGTCTGCTTCAATGTAGGACCCTTGAGTCATCTTTCTAAGTAGTCTGTCCTTATATAATAAACCCAAATCAAATTCACTCATTCATTCATTCATTCTCTCTCTTTCTTTCTCTCTCCGTTTTCTTCTTTATACTCTGTGGGCTATCCCAATGAATTATACCAGAATCTAGTGGTCATCTCTTTGGCTTTTTATTTTCACAGAACATTTATTAATAACAAATCTTGATCAGGCATCCTATAAAATAGCTCTTTAATATAACCATGTATACCCATCCCTAATGTATCTTTCTATGAGAGCCATTGTCCTTTATTCTTCCTTTGCTTGACCTGTTCCTCCCTTTGATTTATCTATTACAAATGCTCCTTACAATATAGTAACCATACGTGATCTTTAAAAATGCAAGGTAGATCATGTAATTCTTCAGCAAAATCCCTTCTCATGAACAACTATTGATTTCTTGCCCTTATCTCTAGATAAGTATGTTAGGTTTCTATTACTGGGGGAAAAACACCATAACCAAAAGCAACATGGTAAGAAAGTTAAATCTTACAACTTTCAGGTCACACTCTATCACTGAAGTAAAACAGGACAGGAACTCAAGTCAGGAATATGAAGGCAGGAACAAAAGGAGAAGACATGAAGGGGTGCTGTTTACTAACTTGTTCCCCACGGCTTGTTTTGCGTTCTTTCTTATAGTACCCAGGACCATCTATCTATTCATGGATGACCCACCCACAATGGGCTGTGCCCACCTACATCAATAGTAAATTAATAAAATGCCCTACAGACTCACCTACAGATCAGTCTATTAGAAGTATTTTATCTATTGTGGTTCCCTCTTGTAATATAACTCTTGCTTATATCGAGTTGAAAAAAAGCCTGTACAATTTTGACCTTTTTTAGTTCACTGTATCACATTTACATCTAAACTTTATAAACTCTCAAGCTTAGCCTGCACTCTATATTATTTTTATTCTTTGACTGGATTTTATATAGTCTTTCTAGTTCAGATTGTTCTATTTTTTTCTAGGACTTCCTAAGCCAATAGAGACATTCCTCCTGAATACTGTTATCATTTTATAGAAATTAGACCCTTAGTTGCAAATGGTGAAACCAACTTTAACTAAGTAAAGAAGTGCACAGATAGTTTAAATATTAGGTAGCTAACATAATCTGTGAAATAATTTAAAAATGGAGCTTTAGGAATTAACTATACAGTTATTACCTAAGTTCCTCTACACACTATCTTAAGTGATCTCAGGACTATCGTGAATGAACGGAACCTCCAATGAGTCAGGCACGAGTGCTACCACCACCCTCTTCTTCTGCCTATACTTGAGCCTGTTCCCCTGCTGCAAGCAAACTTGGAAAGTTCATGGTATTTTTCTGAGTACTTGGATTGATTGCTCTACACAGCTTTGCTGTATAAGAAAAAATGGTTAAGTTAAAAAATAATACAAAACTGGACCTGCCCTTCTTTTATTTAAATTTATTACATTTAAATTTATCCCTCAATTTTCCTAAAAATGCTATCATTGGTGTCTCTTTCTTGTCTATTTTCCTAGGACTTCTGTGTGCACTATATGTCTGTCCTTAATATTAACAGTAGCTTAATATGAGTATGGACATGTGAATAAAATGACATTATTTAGTCTCTGAGTGCAGAACAAAAGCAATGGTCAGGACAGTGGTGGACAATAGGCGAACAGTGGTGATAAGCAGGAACATGTAGTGTTTCTTCTTTAACAAAAACTGGCAGCTAAAGTTCTCAGCCTTGTTGAAAGGACCTGGATATTGAACTGCACCAAAGAAGGATAGTAGAGTTAAAACTTGCAATGACAATGCCCCACACACCTTTAATGTTAACAATAGCTAAATTTCATCAAGCAATGCCCTGTCACCATGACAGTTACAACACAATGATAATGGCTGTGTTTTCTCTAACCAGTTCTAGATCATGTATAATAAATATAATTTTTAATAATTGAGTAAATGAATCACAGTGGGGATGACAGCAAAGAAATGGTGAACAGAGATTTACACAAGAAAATGTGATGACTGAGGTCAGCTCAGGACTCCCCTGCCAGGCCCACAGGGCTCCTTTTTATCCAACTCACTTCTCCCTCCCCTTGGGAAGGATCCAAGTCTGTGGAAAACAGCCAAAGTACTGTTATGGAAACACCAAGTCCAAATAATGTACAAACATCTAAAGTGCTGAAAGCCACTTCTGTTATCCTCCATCAGCTGAGGGGTGGAGAGGGTTCCCAGAGCCACAGGCTTCTCCAAGAAGGATTAGATTGCATACAAAAAAGCCCTGGCTAAGAACTTGCTTCCTTGTCCTACAGCTGGTACCAGAACTCTCTCTAGTCTTCACTGGAAGAAAATGTCTATCCAGTAAGTATCTCTGAGAGAGCTTTTATCATGACTCTGTGATGATAAGTAGAGCATTTCAGGATATTCTAGAAAGATAGTACTGGGTTATGGCTTGCTTAAGACAGCGCTTGGGCCTAACTTCTTCCTGCAGTGAACAGAACATACAAAGTTCACATTTAGATGATGGTGAGATCTGTATGACTTGCAATGGGCCTGGAAGGCAGTTATGAACACAGATATGAATTTAATGTCTTGCCTCGTCATTTGCTACCTGTGTGGCTTTGGCAAATTACATATGCTTTTAAGTCTAAATTACTTAACTTTTAAAGGTTTTTCAAATCCAGAAGTGATGTCAAAATATGACTTACTCTACTGCATTGCTGAGAGATTTAAATGTTGTAGTACACTTTTTATAAAGTGTCTAATAATAAGTGCTTGATAAAATGTAGTTAGAATTAGAAGTTCTAGCAGGTTAGGACTGTGCTTTAAGAAGTTATAAAATGGAAGCAAAAACAAGACATCAATAGGCACACACAAGTACAGAACGTGAGTCTCTCGATCTTCCTCTTGAAAGTACTATAGCTCTTGAGGATTGGTTGAGACATGAGATGGTGGGAAAACTAATAGCATAATATGGTGAATAATAAACGGTGGGGCACCTGATCTGAATGCTGATCTCATTTTATGTGGATGAATGAGCCCATCAGTAGGTCAGCAGTGCCTCAGCTGCGTGTCTCTAGGCAGGTAGTTCTTGAAAAGAATCTTGTGTCACAATTCAGGAGTAGAAGTGAACACAGCCAGGTTAATTGATAAATTTTCAGAAACATGAAAAACTGCATGAAGTAGGATTTGGACAATATGGCCATTTTTATTTAAAGTGGCAATATTTTCTTTGACATGAAAGGAAGGAGCTGAGAAGCACCTCATAAAACTCTAAGTGGGCTGGGCTACAGGTGAACTGCAAGGAGTCCTTAAAACACCTTTCTCCAAAACAGAGGCACTACCTCTGACCCCTTGAAATACTCTGAGAATCACCCTGTGCTTCTTTCTCACAACCCCCACATTTCAGAATTGAACACCCTGCTGGTGGCTACAAGAAACTATTTGAAACTGTGGAGGAACTGTCCACACCACTAACAGCTCATGTCACAGGTTGGTCTCACTGATCTTAGCTTGCTTGTTGATTGTGTATTCTAAACTGGCACCATGTTGCATAGCCTAGGTTGGCGTAAACCATGACACCTTTCTTGCTTTATCCTCTGAGTACTAGGTTCAAACTATCATAGTCTGACTCTTCTGAAAGCTTTCTTTTCTGTCAAGATCATTTTTCTCAGGCTTCGTATTCATTTAGGTCTCTCAGTACAGGTTCTGTTTCTACAATGCAGGGAAGGGAGTATGGAGCTCATGTGTTGTTTTGTCTTCTACAATTTTTTACAAAGTAAAATAAAATAAACCTGTATATCAGACTAGTGTAACTAGTGAGTCTAGTGTAACTAGTGATCTAGTGTAACTAGTGATCTAGTGTAACTAGTGAGTCTAGTGTAACTAGTGAGTCTAGAGTAACTAGTGAGTCTAGTGTAACTAGTGATTCTAGTGTAACTAGTGAGTCTAGTGTAACTAGTGAGTCTAGTGTAACTAGTGATCTAGTGTAACTAGTGATCTAGTGTAACTAGTGAGTTTTGACCAACCCAACTACACATTGTCTTCTAACTTCCTCATGCCTGCTTTGACGCATGGCCATACATATACACAGAGTGAATGATTTTTAAAAAATTATAAGGATCTGAACCCAGGAGAAAAATGAAGAAAAAGATGGGGAGAAAATGAGATTTAAGACACCCAGGGCTTTGAGAATTGCTTCTGATGTTACTTTTGTTCAGGTTTTGATATTACAACTTGTCTCCTGCCAGGAGATAATAGCACAAACTTTTTTTTGCAGTTTCCTGGTTTTATCCTTATATTTATTATGCTTATAACATAAAATTTGATTAATACATTCATATATAGTTGTTTGCAGGGCAAGTGGAAAGTGCCACTAGAAAGGCATAAGAAGTCGTAAGGTTGAGGGAGCCCAGACCCCAGGGTCTCAGGGACTTTAGAAGTGAACCCACTCCCTACCTGTCTCTGTTCCTGCTCTGGAACACAAAACCACACATCCACCAAGAGAACCATGGGATGTCAGTCACATAATGTAGCACCTACCTCTTTCACCATGCAGGTAAAGCATCACTAATATTTCAAATTCAGCCAAGAGAAAACATTTACCCCCCACATCCCATCCCACTCCCCAAGGTTCATAACAGTCTCTGTCCACAGGGAATAAAGCGCACAAGTTATTTCTCCAAGGATCATCTAAGAGTGGGTGTCTTTACAGAGCTGTAACACTTGGGGAAGTGTTCTCTCTCCTGAAATATTCCACTGGATCTCAGGCTCTCGCTGCCTGCAGAGCCTCAAACCAGAGCAGTGGCAGCTCACACCACTGGGATTGCCCCATCACTGTGGCTGACCTGGGACCTGGGCTATGGTCCTCCCAAACCTCTTTACTTCTCTTCTAAGGCCTGTAACACTCCTGGCATTCGTAGGCTGGACAGAAGCCCGGTGGAATCTATTGGTCCCCAGCTCCATTATAAATCCTCAGTTTGTTGTAAATAGATGCCTGATGCACCAGAGGGAAGCGGGAAGACAGCACACCACAGTTGTTCTATAATTGAAAAGCAAGTATTTTTGACATCTATGACAGCTATTGAGGCAGAATATAGTTCAGGATAATTAATAAGAAACTGTCAGACCTTTCTTTCTTCTAAGAAACAGCCTACCCAACAACTAAATAATTGTAATTTGAGCTGCTAACTAGAGAACAACAAGATTCACAATGTCAAGATAGGGAACCTTGTAATATTTAGAAGCCAAAGATGGCTTTCTACATAGAAGGAAAAAGCTCCTGGTTCCCTTAGCTGACACAGGCAATCCTCGTTTCAGAAAAGGTTCACAGTTATAACAGAGTAAAACAAACAAAGGCATACATAAATAATATATTATTACCACTGTTATACTGATAAAGTATTTGTCAATTCTACTGTTAATTGACAAGTTTGATTCTTTATTCAAAAGATATGTATAGAAAAACACTAAGCTATGCAAAGATCACATCAACAGTAGTGACTCACATGGAATAAAAGTGAACCTAAAGAGAGGGAAGGAGGATCCACAGAAACCAAAACTAAGCATCTGTGGATAGATAGAGTAGATTTAAACCTTTTTAACCTAATCAAAAAAAGAAACCTAGCCATAGTTGTACTTGCCTCTGACACCAGTACTTTGGAAACAAGGATCCTGAAAATTGCAGGCAACCACACCTACTTGGAAGGTAGGGGAGTAGCACAAACTTTTAACCCCAGCACTCGGGAGACATAGGCAGACAACTTTCCATGAGTTTGAGCCCATTTTTATCTATAAAATGAGTGCCAGAACAGCCCAGGCCTCACAGAGAAATCCTGTTTTGAGAGACAAACACAAAACAAAACCATAAAATAAAATCATCTCCCCTCATTTACCTCTACTTTTATTTCCTCGGTGTAAATACATGATACTTAACTGAATTCCTTGAGAATAAAGAGGACACTTTGTTATCTTCAATAAGACACTGACTTGTTCAATGCTTACCATACAGGAAATGCCTTTTAAGTGTCTGTTCCATAAAAACCTTAAGAGAGCCTCCTGACAAGTGTCTGAGAGTTTTGCTTTGAGGTGGTGGTGTTATGCCTGTTACATCAGAAGCACTTGCAGATGACAGTGCTGTTGCATTCCTATTATCTCACCATCTGTGAATCCTATGAGTGTAATTTCTTCACTTTCTAAAGACTAACATTTATTTTGTGGGGATATTGCAAAGACTAAGGTAATTTAGAATGATTCATTCTGTACCAGACACCAAGTAAGCAATAGGTAGGAGCTACTGTTAATATCAACTCTGTCCAAAGACCTCATGTGACCCATGCTTTGTTGAGTATAACAAGATGCTATGTGAATGTCAGTGATTGGGCAAACCTTTCCTCTGCTTTCTGCTCTATAAAAGAGAAGGAGAGAAGTGAACACCCCTCAACTAGATGGTGGCGTTACAATCTAGGTTTAGCATCAAACATTAGCTTTCAATCAAAGCAAATATTGTTTTCTAGTTTTTATTTAATGTCTGCTTGATGGTTGAACTTAACATGTAGACAACAATCCATGTGTTTTAAAATAAAGACCTGGTAAGGATTGAGCAAGCATGTACTTTTCTAGGGATAAGAGGACTGACCAAGACTCATTGTGAAAGATGGAAGGCCCCAGTGGCAATCTTGGTGTCCTTCTAATTTTTGATAAGGAAACAAAAGCTCTTAGAGAAAGCAGGAGCATATTCTGCATCTGAATCCAGGTCCTGACATTCATCCCTGTACCTTATCTGCCACAAAGATTGAATTTCATAAAGGGTGCCCATTCACATCCCAAGATAAGTGGGAATTTTAGATTTTAAAAACTCAGCCAACATTCTTGCTGCTTCATTTAAAAGGTTCCTTGTAGATAGGTACAGTAGTGCACATCTTTAATTTCAGCATTCAAATCACAGACGTGGGAATGTGAGGCCAGCTTGGTCTGTTTAACTGAGTATAGACCATCAAAAACCCCTGTCTCAAAAAAAGGTTGTTTTTTTTTTAATCAACGCACCTAGTTTTAGTATTTTGACCCATGTTCCTAATGTCTATTCCTATACTTTTTAAACCACCAAATTGCATAAGAAAAACTAATGCTCTAGCTAGAGGTAAGCTGACAAATGACAAATAGACTGACACCTAGAAATCTAGTAAGTAGTACCACCTGATATCTCACTTTGCTGCAGGCAGGATTCCCCTCTGGCTCACTGGCAGTCTCCTTCGATGTGGGCCAGGGCTCTTTGAAGTTGGATCTGAGCCTTTTTATCACCTGTTTGATGGACAAGCCCTTTTGCACAAGTTTGACTTTAAGGAGGGCCATGTCACATACTACAGGAGGTAAGTCCTGTGTTCCATGACTGACCTCACCAGAGTAGAGCCTGCCTCAGTTCTCCTGTTTGAACTTTCACCTTCATGAACCCAGAGAAGAGCTCTAAATTCATTTCTTTCTTATTTCTTCATGGTCTAGCCAGGTTTGTATGTTTTCACAGTCACCTGAGAATGCTAAAATGAGATAATGGTGGTCAAGAGCTCAGAGCAAAACATGGCTGTCTTCAAATCCTGAATCCACCAGACACCATTTTGTCTTAACTGTTCACATCTGGCAGGAAATTATTGGCCTCTAATTATTTTATCATCTGTAAAATGAAAGAAATGGTAGAATCTACTCTATAGAATTTACCCATGGCTAAATGAGAATAAAATATATAACTCATAGTAATAATTCAGTAAACACAAAAGCTGCTATTACTGTTGTGATTATTAGACTACTGGGTTATCTAGGTTCCTTTCATTTTTTAAGTGTCAGAAAGTTCTGAGAAACCAGCTGGTAACATGGCTCAAAAGGTGAAGGTACATGCCATTAAGGCTTACATTAATTCAGTCCCCATATAATAGGAGAAAACTGCCTCCAGCAAGTTTTCCTCTCACCTCTGCATGCATTCCGTAGCTCCTGCATGAGTGCATGTGTGCGCACGTACACAATCACACACACACATACACACACACACACACACACACACACACACACACGTTTAAAAATTATAAGGACTGGGAAAGGGAAAGGGTTTCACAAAGGAGGGAGAGACAAAGTATGTCACAGAAACACTAGATAAAGGGGTGAGGAGAAGTAAGAGGAGAGACACAAAGAGAAAAAGAAAATTTTTAGTGAGTAGTTTGTGGAAAAAGTTGGAGCAATGACTCAGCAGCCAAAGGACCCAGGATACAATTCTAAGCACCACTGTAGCTGCTGCTCACAATTGTCTGCAACTCTAAACCAAGGGAATCCGATGCTCTTACTTGCCTCTGTGGGCAACAGGAACACATGTAGTACACAGACATATGTGTACGCAGAACACACACACATATAATATTAGTAGTAATAATTTTATTAATAGCAACAATAAATAGTTATTGCTGAAGTCATTATTCCAAGAAGCCCCCATAACAACACAGTAAATACCCTACTTAAATACTCAGGCCTGTTAGTGGTATGATGATCAAGAATTTCAAGCATTTTGAAAGGACTTTAAAGCAGGAGTAAGAGAAAACAGGGAATAGGATTTGAAGTGTGACAAAAGAGAGGCAGAGACTTCCAAGCATAAGTTTTTCTAAGAAAGCAATTTCAGATTTCAGACAAAGCTTTTGTTAACTTCTAAGGTATACTTTAATATACATTCCTCTTTATAAAAGTACAAAATCAAAGTTTTCTTCACCCTCCATATGGCAAGCAAGTAGCATTTTCCATGTGGTCTAGGAAGTAGCTCACAGATCAACCTGTGAAAGAGATAAAATTCAATAAAAACTAAATTTTAAAATATACAATATATTTTAAAATTTAAGAGAAACACAGTTCAAAGAGATGAAAGAAATATAATCCATCACACTGTGTCCTATAATGTGATGAGCTACATGTGTGAAATAGCCACGTGTTTTACTTTGTTTTCTATTTCTGTGATAAACATCATGACCAAGGGCAACTTGGGTAGGAAAGGTGTTTATTTAACCTTTACAGTTCATCACCAGGGGAAGACAAGTCAGGAGGGAATGAGGACATGGAGCACAGACCATGAAGAAATATTGAATATTGCCTAATCATTTATGTCTTCTTTTCTTCCTCCTCCTCCTCTTCTTCTCCTTCTCCTTCTCCTCCTCTTCCTCCTCCTCCTCCTCCCTCTACTCCTACTCCTACTCCTTCCCCTCCTTCCCTTCCTCCTCTCCCTCCTCCTTCCCCTCCTTCTTTCTATATCACCTTTCTTTAAAAAATGTTTTGGAAATATTATTTTATGTTTATGTTTGACTGCATGTATATCAGTGCACCACATTCATACAGTACCTGCAGAAACCAGAAGATGGTGATAAATCTCCTGGGAGTGGAGTTATAGATAGATGGTTGTAAGCCAAAAACATGGGTGCTGGGAATTGAATCCAAGTCCTCTGGAAGAGCAGCCAGTGATCTCAATGGCTGAGCCATCACCCCAGGCTTCAGCATGTTTTCTTATATCACCTACCCAGTGGTGGTACCATCCACAGTGGGCTGCTCTCTCCTGCATCAATCATTAATTTGTTAAACTGCTCCATGGACTTCCCTATAAGAAATCTGATAGAGGCATCTTTTCAATGAAAGTTTTCTTTCCCCCAAAGAATTCTAGTTCATGTCAGATTGACAAAAACTACACACCATGATATGGGACACTTACTTTTTCTAACTCTGGCCACTGTCACAATCACACATATCAACTAATTAACTTTCAGTGCCTCAGTTTCCCCATCAATCACTGTTATGTTTAGAAGACTCAGTTTAAGCTCTTTCCTTTTGGGGTCATTCCCAATAAAGGAAGCTGATGGTTCTCTCTATTTGGGGGGAGGGGTTTATGATTCCAAGTTGACGAAAACACACTGACTCCCAGCTTCATGTGTCTTGAACGGATAGCCTACTTGCATCCTTTTCCCATTTCTCAATGTTCTCCAGATTCATCCGCACTGATGCTTATGTTCGAGCAATGACTGAGAAGAGGATTGTCATAACAGAGTTTGGCACCTGTGCTTTTCCAGACCCCTGCAAGAATATATTTTCCAGGTTAATGAAACCAAACTGTGTTTTATATGAGTCCCTTTTTGTTCGTATAGTTTTGAAGTTACTGAACTGCAAAATTAATTTGCTTCTGCAGGTTTTTTTCTTACTTTCGAGGAGTAGAGGTTACTGACAATGCCCTTGTAAATATTTACCCAGTGGGAGAAGATTACTATGCATGCACAGAGACCAACTTTATCACAAAGATTAACCCAGAGACCTTGGAGACTATTAAGCAGGTATGACACTATGCTTAGGGGACATCACTCAAGCACAAAAATTGGGAACTTATAATGAAAACATTTGGATAAATTGACAGAAAAAACAGTTGAGGCAGATTAAATTTAACTTCTTACTGGTCCCCAACTATGAGATATTTAACATAGGATGGAATTTATTTTTTAATCTATGGCATTTAAAATACTTACATAGATGGGAGGAACCATTAAAACAACTTATATTTGTTCATTTGTACAACAAATATTTTCCGAGACCTTCCCATGTATTAAAACTTTTGTTAGATACAAGGGATATAACAATGAGTAACACAGCACCATCTCTGACACTTAAGGTATAATAGGCTAGCTTGGATCCAGTACATATCAGTCTTAAAAAAGACAGCCAGTAATACTGAAAACCACCCATTGGTGGTTCGACACAACTTTGTTGCACAAATTTGTCCCTTTTTATAGATACTTATTAGAAATAAAACTATATTTTAAATAAAATAATGTTGATCAAAATACTAGACAATGATACACTTCATAGTATTCATGAATATTACTTAAAATAGACACACAATCTCAACCAGCATGTATTAACATATGTTTGCAAAGAATTGTACTTGTCTTTAGTAAGCTTAACTTCTAGATGGGGAAATCAAAGAGGCAGGATTCAGAAAATGATAATTTTTTTTTAATTTTTATTGGATATTTTCTTTGTTTACATTTCAAATTTATCCCCTTTCCTGGTTTCCCCTCCAGAAGCCCATTATTCCATCCCTCTTCCCCCTGCTTCTAGGAGGGTGCTCCCCAACCCACGCACCTACTCTCTCCCTCCTCCCAGCCCTGACATTCCCCTGCACTGGGGCATCAAGCCTTCACAGGACCAAGGGCCTCTTCTCTCACTGATACCCAACAAAGCTATCCTTGGCTACATGTGCATCTGGAGGCACCAGTCACTCCATGTGTACTTTTTTGGTGGTGGTTTAGTCCCTGGGAGTTCTGGGGTATCTGGTTGGTTGATATTGTTATTCTTCCTATGGAGTTGCAAACCCTTTCATCTCCTTCAGTCCTTTCTCTAAATCCTCCACTGGGGACCCCGTTCTCAGTTCAATGGTTGGCTGCAAGCATTCACATTTGTATTTGTCAGGCTCTGGCAGAGCCTATCAGGTGACAGCTATATCAGACTCCGGTCAGCATGCACTTCTTGGCATCCATGATATTGACTGTGTTTAGTGACTGTATATGGGATGGATCCTCAGGTACAGCAGTCTCTGGATGGTCTTTTCTTCAGTCTCTGCTCCAAACATTGTCTCCATATTTCCTCCTGATGGTATTTTTGTTCCCCCTTCTAAAAAGGTCTGAGGTATCCACACTTTGGTCTTCCTCCTTCTTCAGCTTCATATGGTTTGTGAATTGTGTCTTGGGTATTCCTAGCTTTTGGGCTAATATCTACTTATCAGTGAGTGCATTCCATGTGTGTTCTTTTGTGATTGGGTTACCTCACTCAGAATGATATTTTCTAGTTCCATCTATTTGCCTATGAATTTCATGAAGCTATTGTTTTTAATAGCTGAGTAATATTCCATTGTATAGATGTACCACATTTTCTGTATCCATTCCTCTGTTGAAGGACATCTGGGTTCTTTCCAGCTATTATAAATAAGGCTGCCATGAACATAGTGGAGCATGTGTCCTTGTTGTATGTTGGAACATCTTTTGGGTATAAGCCCAGGAGTGGTATAGCTGGGCCCTCAGGTAGTACTATGTCCAATTTTCTGAGGAACCTCCAGAATGATTTCCACAGTGGTTGTACAAGCTTGCAATCCCACCAAAAATAAAAGAGTGCTCCTTTTTCTCCATATCCTTGCCAATATCTGCTGTCACTTGAGTTTTTGATCTTAGCCATTCTGACTGGTGTGAGGTGGAATCTCAGGGTTGTTTTGATTTGCATTTCCCTATGACTAAGGATGTTTAACATTTCTTTAGGTGCTATGCAGTCATTCGATATTCCTCAGTTGAGAAATCTTTATTTAGCTCTGTATCCCATTTTTAATATGGTTATTTGACTCTAGAATTTAACTTCTTGAGTTCTTTGTATATATTGGCTATTAGCCCTCTATCAGATGTAGGATTGGTAAAAATCTTTCCCAATCTGTTGGTTGCCATTTTGTCCTACTGACACTGACCTTTGCTTACAGAAGCTTTGCAATTTTATGAGGTCCCATTTGTCAATTCTTGATCTTAGATCATAAGCCTTTGGCATTCTGTTCAGGAAATTTTTCCCTGTGCCTATGTGTTTAAGACTCTTCCCCATTTTCTCTGTTTAGTTTGAGTGTATCTGGTTTTATGTGGAGGTCCTTGATCCACTTTGACTTGAGCTCTGTACATGGCAATAAAAATGGATCAATTTGCATTCTTCTACATGCTTACCACTAGTTGAACCAGCACCATTTCTTGAAAATGCTGTCTTTTTTCCACTGGATGGATAAATCTTTTAAGAAAATGTAAATCTAAGGAAAGTGGATACAAAAGTATGTCTGAAGGCAATTGTTTAGGGTGGAGAAAGATGAAATCAGAGTTTAAACTCTTGCATTTCATCTGAATTCATGTAACTTCGCTGAATTTGGTCAAAGAACATTCTAGATTGGGGAGAGGGTTGCATGGTCGAAGTCACAGAGGTGTGAAAATAAGAGACATTTTGGCAGAAACTGAGAATAATCTTTGTAGGCTAAACCTGCGATTTTCTGCAGAAGCTTTAGACAGAAGATGGCTACTTTATACAGGCTGTCCCATATACTAAAAAGGCTTGATGATCCTGACTTTGTCCACTAAATAGTAGAAATGTCATTGATCACTATGAAATTCAAAAATAACTCTGATATCTCGGGTATGGAATAATAACACTTTAAACTGAGAACTCGACATCTAGAAGTGTTGATGGTTTAAAGGGAAGTAGTGGGGCATAGTAGAGTGAAACTGAAAGCTGGAATACTAAGCTATAAATTTGAAATAAACTGCTTTTCTAATTGAAAGCTACTGAAAGTCTTTCCTCAAAGAAATTATTAAGGTGTTTACTTGGGAATGGGAAGCAATAAGGGCTAAATAGGGGACCAGTCATGGAATTCAGGACTATAAAGAACATTAATGTGATGTTTATTTCAAATAGTTAGAATAAAGGAGTTTAGATATTCTGCCATTAGTTTACAAACAACCTCAACATCAACCCACTATATTCAGTGTCCTACTCATAGTGTACAATTGAAACTGAAAGGACCCTCAAAATTCATCTTTCATTCCACAGGTTGATCTTTGCAACTATGTTTCCGTCAATGGTGCCACTGCTCATCCACATATTGAAAGTGATGGAACAGTTTATAACATTGGCAATTGCTTTGGGAAAAATTTCACAGTTGCCTACAACATTATTAAGATCCCTCCACTGAAAGCAGGTGAGGTTGTAATCTTCCCTCCAGTAGGGGAAAGTGGTATTCCTATCATTGAAAAAAAAAACAGTTGCTAGAAATATCAAATCTAGATCATAGTATCAAGATTACTCTTAATAAAACTTCCTTTCGTTCATATCCTACCAGGTGACTAATGTCCAGAAGCAGGACAGTAAACAATGATGGCTTCAAAATCCAGAAAGCAAGAAGCCAAGTTCTTTTCTACAATGTTTCAAGATCTAGTGCATATGTGTATTTAACTATTAATTTAATTATATCAAATATAAATTTGATAAATTTAAGTCTATTGAAGATTTATTGAGCCCTTATTCATATACCAAGCAAAATCTTGAGTTCCTCCTTATATGGAATGACTGAAAAATTTTGGGAGTGAGACCAATGACATTATTTAAGAAGTCATTCACATTATTTTCTCATCTGTGAACTTTAGTATGCCTAGTATTTATTGGACAGAGCTGTTGATATTATTCATCCATACTATAGTTCTAAGGAACTTTGCAATATCAAAGGGTACTTTGCCCACATTAAAGAACTGCTTTACCTTCTTGGACTTAAACCTGACCTCCACTTGCTGTAAAATGTGTCTCCCTGGGCACTTTTTCAAATTTGCTGCTATTTGGATTTTCCTACGTTAGTGTAACTTCACAATAAAGAGAAGTCATCAGAATGTGGGCAGATCTGGAAAACAATACTGGCCTCTTATGCAAGGACTATTTGGTGCTCCTGGAGTGGAGGAGAGCCCTCTTCTTGGAAGAGACTGAAACTGTTTCTAACTGTAAATGACAGGCTAAAGGAGTGGGGGAAGCCTATTGAAGAGAAGATATCCAGGCTTGGACCAATCAGAAAAGAGAGGGAGTACTAAGGGCCCCCGAAAAGCCTATAAAAAGTCCTACCCCAAACTGAAAATTGGATTCCAACCTCTGGAGTCTCTTCTATACCCTCAATAGGAGTATTTTGCAATTTAAAATTAAGTTTTGGGAGTTTGTTCTTTAATTCTATCTATGTCTGGTGCATCTTTTTTCCCATATCAACCCATAACATCCTTCCATTCCATCAGGTGTCCTCAGATCTGTACCTATTACTTTCTGTCTAAGACTTTCAGCTGCTGCTTTCTTGTCCTCCATCTCAATTCTCTAGCTCCCTGCTCTCCAACTGGCACTACATTTTCCTGAGTGAGTCTTCTTTCTAAGACATACAATTGTTTGTTATTACCCCAGAAGAAACTTGGTGGAACCCTTAGGTAACCACCTGTCACTTAAGACCCCCTTAACAACATGAAACTCTATTAGGATATCCCAATGACTAAGAAGATGAAAACAAGCTCTGAAAAAAATCCACATCTGAAAATGTATTTTTTTCTTATATAAGCTGTTTTGAATGTGTTGCATGAATTAGAATGAAGAAGAAGAAGAGGAGGGGGGGAGGAAAAGAGGAGGAGGAGGGGAGGGGGGAGGAGGAGGAGGAGGAGGAGGAGGAGGAGGAGGAGGATAAAGCCTTTAAAACCACTTTATTTCAGACAAGGAAGACCCAATAAACAAGTCAGAAGTTGTTGTGCAGTTCCCATGCAGTGATCGGTTCAAGCCATCTTATGTACACAGGTAATTTGAAAGACATCTTAAATTTAAAGATCTCCCTTTGCCTACCTTTGATACTAATCCTGATCTGAAAACTAAGTTTAAAGTCAATTAATTTCATGTAAGCATTGTAGATCTGAGTAGCTAAATATACTTTATGTACTACCCCCCTCCCTTTCATAACTGAGAACTAGACCTCCCATTCACAAGCTGTTGTGTTTCTGAACAGTTTTGGTCTGACTCCCAACTATATCGTTTTTGTGGAGACTCCAGTCAAAATTAACCTTTTCAAGTTTCTTTCTTCGTGGAGTCTTTGGGGAGCCAACTACATGGACTGTTTCGAGTCCAATGAAAGCATGGGGGTATGTCTGATTCATTTGTTACATTGTGATACTGAAGAAAGTATTTTATAATTTTTTTCCTTAAAATTTATCAAAACATTTCCTTACTTCTCCAGGTTTGGCTTCATGTTGCTGACAAAAAAAGAAGAAAATATTTCAATAACAAATACAGGACCTCCCCTTTCAATCTCTTCCATCATATCAATACTTATGAAGACAATGGGTTTCTGATTGTGGATCTCTGTTGCTGGAAAGGGTAAAGAAAGATGTTAAATAAGTGTCCCATTTCCAATTTCTTCTGGAAACTAAGTGCCTTAATAAATATGCAATCCCTTGTTGTTTAATGTGAATCACATATGAAAAGGGAAGTGGTAGAAATAGCAAAAAGTATAATGATAATGACCAGAGAGTTTAGAAAATCGAGACAGACTGACCATCAGAACTACAGTTAATACTGAAAACCAACTTAATCTGAGCCAGGCCTGAAAATGGAAACTTCTTGAGGTCTGTAAAGGCTGCGAACCCTCCCTCATTCTGAATAATAGAAACAGAAATGCTATTCTCAGGCTAGTCATTAAAAATGCATTGACTCCTAAAGACACAGAGCGGAGACAATGGGGCAGAACAAAGGATATGGAAAGCTGCTGTAACTGCAACATATGCATGAGGTAAGTCTCTTTATTCTCCCTCACTGAGTAGGAAGAGGAAATGACTCTGACATTATTTCTGTCAATAGCAGTCTGAGTTGTGGCCTAAGGAACAGCCAGACATAAGTGCTTTCAAAGTCATGAATCATCTCTGAAATTGGTTAGGTGTAATGGTGCATGCCTTAAATCCCAACATTCAGGAGGAAGAGGCAGGAAGATCTCAAATGCTAGGTCAGCTTGTGTTACATTAGACACTTTTTCATTACTTGTAATTGTGTTCATGTTTGACTTCTTGTTTTCACAGGTTTGAATTTGTTTATAATTACTTATATTTAGCTAATTTACGTGAGAATTGGGAAGAAGTAAAACGAAATGCTATGAAAGCTCCTCAGCCTGAAGTCAGGAGATACGTTCTTCCTTTGACAATTGACAAGGTAGCTTTCTTTACATGAGTTTTTCATCTCACTTGGAAACTGTACTGTTTAGACATATAATCCTGAAATTTCAGATCTGGGAGGAGTTTTTAAATATCATTATTAAACCTCTTATTTTACTAATGAGGAAACTGAAGCTCAAAAGAATGGTGTGATTTAGAAAAGGCGACTTCCACAAAGCCAAGTTATGTAGTTTTCTTGATTTCAAATTCTGTGGCCTTTTCATTCACAAAATCCCTTTGAAAGTATACTTCCTTAAAAACTACAGACCCAGTGATTCTCAGCATCCTTTGACAGTTGTGCAAATATCCCAAATAATTTTAAATTTTGGAGAAACGAAGGATCAGAAAGCAGGTCCTAAATCAATTAGACAGTTGGTGGATGTGTTAATAATATTCCTCTGAAAATTTGGTAACTGAAATAAAGACAGTAGGCACATTGGCAAGAGAAATAGCATTCAAAAGTATTAATATATAAATAAGAAGCTTAAAAATCATGAACTTCAAAGTTGAGGCTTAAATACTCTTTTGATAAAGTAAACATGAACATTATAGAAAAAGCATGATTGTCAAAGGAAACTAATAATGTGGAAAGTAGACGGGATTTGAAAAAAATGTCCTCTGGGTCCCAGATGTGTTTTCCTCTTTGATGTAAGGTGTAATAATCCTTTGGAAATTAACTATTTGAAGGTGACTGTGAGACTCTCCAACTAGACAATGTGACTTGAACAAGAAGCCACTCTGACCCTACTGTTACCAATCTAGAAAATACAATAGGAATTTACACTGCAGTGAATCTCCACTGCCATTAAGAAAGCCTTTTGAAAAGGACTTTGTGACTGAAAATAACAGCAGATCTAGAATCAGGAAACCTGGTTCTAATGAATATTTGGAGAGCTGTCTTTCTGAACCCCACACAACCATCTCTATCTCTAGATTTTTGTCTCTTCAGTGTTTCAGAATAACATCAGCAATATCCAGAATTTTTAGTGAAATAGAAATACCAGTCAAAGCCAAGAAAAACATATTTTTCTCATGTAAACACATGAACACACACCTTTTCTGTCTGTATGCTACCGGCTTGGACAAAAGGCATTGAAGCAGATACATTGAACTAAAGGCTTAAATCAGAGACAGTTGAAAACAAATATAGCTTAGAACTTGATCCTTTTGCCTTTAAGCATATATGCAAGCTGATAAAGAATAATAGTTGAGTTAAATTTGGCTCTTCAAATAGAAAAAAAAAGAGCTTTTGCTAAGACAATGAGTTTTATTTAAAAATATAAATAAAAAGCAAATGGACTTAACATAGAAGTATAACGGAGTCCTTAGGATGCTTCATTGAAAGCAGAGTAGAGGTGGGAGTTTGTAAGAATAGCTAGAAAGATGGATTGGAGTGAGAGAGATTATAAGGGGGCGTTCTTTACAAGCTCTGGATAACATATAATTGGTAAGAGATTATCGAGGGAGCTTGTATATGGTGTGTGTGTATGACATGGGTCCCTCTGGAAATGGCGTGGAGAACAGATGGGGTTATAGAGAATTCTAAAGCTTTTAGAATATAAATGCTCTTCAGAAATTTCAGTGCTCTTCCAATCCCATTCACTCCCTGCTATAGCTGGGCCTTTTATATTACAGTGTGGCCTGTTAGCATGATTTAAAAAGTGATAACTTCTCCTTTATCATGACTAGCTCCCAAATAAATGAGACAGAGACTACAAGATTTATTTAATCTAGCTTTATGGCACAATAGTTGAGCAGGATTAATCTATTTTAATCCTCAAAACTAAACTGGCCACCTCCCAGCCAAAATCCCAGAGGTACTTGCATTTAGTATTGACATGGCTCTCCCTGCTTCAGGTGTGTTCCCATGGTGTCTCCAGATCCTGCTTCTCATGGTGAATCCTCTCTTCCACTCTTCCTTTCCTCTAGCTGGGATTAGAAGTCCAGCCCTATTCTTTCCTTTGCTCAGCCACTGGCTGATTAGCTTTTATTGACAAATCAGAGAATAAATGGGGAGCAATTTATATACAACACTGAGACTGGAGACTCTCAGAATAAGCATTACAAAGCCATGTCTGAATGCAACCAGATATGGGGCAGAAAAATCAGCATTTGAATAATACCAGGATAATATTTACACAGCGTACAATAACATGATGTGTACAGCTGCCTACCCTGCTATCACTCCTGCTATAAATTTTCTTCCATTGAACAATGCCACTTAATATCCTTTACAACCTTGAAATACTCACTTTCCTGTCTCACTCAAGTCACCTTGCATGGTCAATAATTATGAACATCCTTGTAGATAATTATTCTTTATAAAACTTGTCAAAATCACACTGTAGTTCAATTAGATTATCTATCTTCTTCATATTTGTACCTCTGAATCTAAATTTATGTGTTGCAAACACACAGTAATATTTGTTGGTTCAATTTTAAATGTCTGACCACAAATTTTACTGCTTCATTTTCTAACTTCACATATTCTCTTACTTTGCTAGTTAAATATTCCTTATCTTCCTCTCCTCACTAAAATGAAATGAAATGAAAGTAATCAGAAAAGAATCAAAGATTCCTGCTGTCTTTGTCTACCACCCACCAGCATCTGTACCCATACCTTGAATATCAATCTTCCTAAGCAAAGCTAATCTTTCTCATCCTTGCACTTGATACATTGGTCCAGAAATCTCCCCCATCCTTCCTCCCTCCCAGATCTTCCTTGCTATTCTTAGAGAACCAAGTCCTCTCAACTCATTTTGCCTTAACAAGCTACTAGTACATATCTTTTTTTGGCTGAAAGGCTCTATGACTCAGTCATTGGCTCCTATAGTATCTTTTTATGCCCTCAGTGCTTTGACAGATTATTTTATAGTAGCCTGAATAATAATATCTCTTCCTGATTCTGAATCTCAAGGTTCAAGTTATCAACTGCTACCTGCAACTTTCAATGTAATAGTAAGCAACAAAACCTAAAAGTGAACCCAATCAAAAACTGTACCACCTGTAATAGTTTCAACAATTGTGAAATAATGCCAGTTTTTAATTGTTCAGATCAGACAACATGGTACTGGGCTTGCTGTCTCTCTCTAGGAAACTCTCAATTCCATCTGCCCTGTCTCACTGATTGCAGTGTTACCAGCCCAACTAGAATCATATTGTCTGCATTGGACTTCTATAAAACAAAGTGGTTTTTCTGAATCCAATCTTGCATTTTTACTCAAAACAAATACCCAGGTGTACATTCAACAAAGCAGAGGGATTTCTTTAAGAATAAATCACAGTGTCTTGCTTGTGATTTAAAATCCTTATACAGTTTCCCCTTGTTTATCCATAGTGAAAGCTCAGGTCCTCACTATAACCCATGTGCCTTACACAGTCTAAGCCCATTAGCTCTCCACAGAGTTCTATAATTACCACTGCACTGGTCCTCGGTGCTCTTGGAACATACTCAGTACCATTCTTCTAGATTAGGACAGTTTTTCCCTCCCTGATTTAGTGCATTACAGGTTTCTTCATCTAAGAGTTTTGTATCAAATCCTACTTTTACAAAGAGATTTACTCTGACCCCATATTAAAATTTCAACCCACAAATTCCTCAGGATTTGAATCCCTCTACTATTCTATTTTTATTTCTACATTCATGGTACACTGTAAACTTTATTAAGTGTATCTGCTAATCTCCAAATACTACATAAGCTTCTCTGCCCCTCAATAAGAGTATAAAATATGATCCAGAAGTGTTTTCCCATTATTTTCATGCAATCATCTAAGGCTGTGTGTGTGTGTGTGTGTGTGTGTGTGTGTGTGTGTACCATCACATGCATATGAGAGGAGATAAATGTCTTTTTAAAAATAAGGCCTAGTAGGTTTTTGGTTTAAAATATAACTCTATGTTTCTTGTTGGAAAATATGACTATATGTCATTTTTTATATCCTAGGTAGAAAATAATAAATACTTTTACTCTTAGGCAGATGGCATCTGTTGCTCTTCAGAAACTATAATTTAAAAAAAAAATCTACATTTTCATAGGGTCCTTCCTCAAACGCTTAATTTTCACTGAGAACAGCTTCATCTCACTAATGAAGAAATTGAGTCACTAATATCCTCTGTGACTTCCCTATGGGTATGGGGTCCTAACTCAGCTGCTGGTGAAGCAGACATTTTGTTAAGACTAGGATTGAGGCACGCCCTAGCTCTGTGACTTTGACATCGTACTTCATCTGAGGCTAAATTTCCTCATGTGTAAAATGGAAGAAAGACAGGACTTACCTGCTGTGAGAAACAAATCAATATGATCTATACCAAATAGCTTGCACAGTGCCTGGCATCTAAATAAAAACCTCTGCTACTGTTCATTAACATTGTCATGGTGTTGTTATATCAGTGTTCTGTATTCAGGTGGTCGATAAAGGCAAATATCAGACAGAGACTGACCAGTGGCTGTTTTTCCAGTCCTCTTTGATGGTGTGTGTTGGGTGTGATTATGATAGCTCTGTGTGATGTCAACACTTTCTTATTGCCTTTCCTTCATGTTCCCAGTCCTGTTTTCTTTTGCCTGAGTTTCCTTTTAGCATTGCATGTGTAGGGTTGTAGTCAGGTCTGAGCTGACATTTCCTCCATTGCTCTCTTCCCTGCTCATCCCCTACATGGGGCCATGTTGCCTTCTTTAACACTCAGAGCCTTCAGAAAACTCTGAATGGATGGAAGCAGGAAACCATCTCCATATTTCCAGGCTGTGGCTTGAGCCCCACAGTTTGGCTATCTCTGGTTTAGGTTCCAGTCTTACCAAGTCTTCAAAATTTCTGCTTTTCACTGTCACAGGGACACTCCCCCAGCTACACCTGCTTTTTCACAAGTCTAAGTATGCTAAGCATGCTAAGTAGTTCTATTATTATTATTTCCTCAACAGTCCTTTTTTTTTCCTGAGTTTTTTTTTTTGTTTTGTTTTTTTTTTTTTTTTTTTTTGGTTCTTTTTTTTTTCCGGAGCTGGGGACCGAACAGGGCCTCCTGCCTAGGCAAGCGCCTACCACTGAGCTAACCCCAACCCCCCTCTTCCTGAGTTTTAAAGTTCTGTTCTCATTTTTACCTGGAGTTAAGTTTCACCTTCAGATTGTTCTCAGGCTTTCTCTTCTTCTGACTCCATAAAACAGGCAGAAACTTTTCTCCACCTACTTGACATTGACATATTCTCTACCTTGTATGACGAGCCCATTGTAACGCCCTGTCCTTCCTACCCACAGGTGTCACCTATGTTCTCATTTACCCCACAATACTACAGAATTTTTTATTACAATGCTTTCATGTGGTTTCTTAAATGACACACACACACACACACACACACACACACACACACACACACACACACACACACACACACATATGCCACAAGGTCCATTTCCAAGTTTTTATAGCTGTCTCCCCAACACCTAATATAACCCATAATCTACAGGAGGTGCTCAGTAAGTGGTTGTGAAGTAACCAAATAACCAAGACTTTTTCAGTCATACCAATTGCATTTGTAATGCTGAATTTGTAGACAATTGGAGAATCCCTAAATATTATTTCCCCTCCTGGTACCTAGCATGGTGCCTAGCACACAAGTAAGTGATTAAGAAACTGACTTGCCTGACTGATTGGCTGCATGAAAGAATAGACATTTAGGACAGGGCAATGTCACATTCTGAAGTCTAAGACCATCATCGAGAATTTTAAAGTAATCAATATGGTTGTCACATTAGAGACAGACATTTAACCCTGAACAATATGTTTCCTGCAGGTTACTTATAACCTACCAGTATGTCATCTGAAAGACTTTCAAAACCAATGTATTAGCCAGCCTTCTTGTCTGGTCGTCGTTGTTGTTCCTTGTGCAGTGACCTCTGAAAAGAGGAGGCAAAGTTTGGGAAGTCTGCATTTACAGATACTTGAATTTCCTTCTCTTCTCACTGTGGTCTCTGTTATCTTCTTTCTTAGGCTGATACAGGCAGAAATTTAGTCACACTTCCCCATACAACTGCCACAGCCATTCTGTGCAGTGATGAGACCATATGGCTGGAACCTGAAGTCCTCTTTTCAGGGCCCCGTCAAGGTAAGATATCTAGAGAAAAGCTAAGAAGGGAATCAATGATCTACTTAAAGATATTGAATTTTCCTGTGCCTGTGTTCTGTTTTAAAGCCTTTGAATTTCCTCAAATCAATTACCAGAAATGTGGGGGGAAACCTTACACTTATGCATACGGACTTGGATTGAATCACTTTGTTCCAGACAAGGTAATAAAGCATCTTACTAACATCCAATAAATCTTTGAGTTATGTGCTAGTCAAGTAAAGCAGTTCATTAATTAACTAATTGCTTTTTCTTGGACATAAGCAGTTGTGTAAGCTGAATGTCAAAACTAAAGAAATCTGGATGTGGCAAGAACCGGATTCTTACCCATCTGAACCCATCTTTGTTTCTCAACCGGATGCTCTGGAAGAAGATGATGGTAATGGAAGCAATGAATGTGTCCGAACTTTCCTTTATGTTGAAATTCAGTGGGTTCACTATTAGGAAGGGGTTTGGGCTGATTATTCACTAACTTTCAAACGGTGGTTCTTAAACCGAATGGTATTGCACTGAAGAATTGAAATTTCTTTCCAAATGACTTTCATCACTGGTCAGGTCTTATAGGTTGCTATTAGAAAAAACAAAATGCAACCAACCAAAATGAAAACAAAAACCACAGTAAAGCACCTTCCGTGTCATAGTGAAGCTCTGAATGGAAGGGACGAGAAAGGGCATAACAGCAAGAATTCTATTTGCCTTTCTTTGCCAAAATGTATTTCTGAATAAGCAGATGGAGTTCTAAGAAAGGAAATAAAATATTGTAGAAGATCAGTGAATTTGCATGTCTGGGACTCTCGTGCTTGTTTGTTTGTTTTAGTAAGTTGAGGCTAAGCAAGAACCAAAGCCATAGCATATAATAAAGCAACTGTATTACATAGCATCGGTCTCAATTAAACATTAATTCTAGGGAGCCTAGAAGGCTAGATCAGTGGTAAAGAGCAGTGCCTTTTCTTGTTGAAGACAAGGTTCAATTCCCAGCACCCACGTTATAGCTCATAACCAGCTGTAACCAGCTTCAGGTGATCCAGAACCTTCTTTTGGCCTCTGTGGACACCAGACATATATATGGTACACAGGCACTTATACAGACAAAATAACTATACACATAAAAATAATAAAGGAATTTTAAACCATTAACACAAGGATAAGAAAATGTATTATATTCTGTAGGATTAAAATTTTAAAATGTGGGAAACCATAGAAGAATGATAAATAATTTTGGTGGCCATTTTCTGATAAGTGGTTTTACACTCACACCATTCATTGAAAAGTATAAAAGCTAGGTTTTCATTTTGTTTGAAAGAAATAAACTTACATATAAGTCTTGAAATGCATAGTTATAACACACTCTTCTGCTTTGAAAGTTTTAAAGTATACATTTTTACTTAATCATAATTTATATTAAAGATAAGAACATAGATCTGCTCCCTTAGTCAATATTGATGAGTTACTACTTTGATCTGGTTGTTGTAGGAAGAAAGTGTGGTGTCTTATAGACAAGGTCACTCCCTTCTTCAGGATAGCTCTAGTCCAGGAAGAAAGAGTTTAGAGTATTCCTTCAAGTGGTCACACAGCCAGGTTATTAAAGAACGAGAATCACGTACATGGTTTTCTATGTGATTTACTTCTATATGATTTCTATTTCTTAATGTAATACTGTCTTATTACCTATATAACTTCAATGTCAGATTAACCTGTGTTTAAGATCTCAAAACTGCCTTAATTAACAGGTGTGGTTCTGAGTGTGGTGGTGAGTCCTGGGGCAGGACAAAAGCCTGCGTATCTCCTGGTTCTGAATGCCAAAGACTTGAGTGAAATTGCCAGGGCTGAAGTGGAGACTAATATTCCTGTGACCTTCCATGGACTGTTCAAAAAACCATGAACGTATTCCAGGTGAGCAAAAATGGCTCTATGAGTAACGTCACTTGTCAGGCCTGAAAACCTGAGTTCAATCTCTGTGATCCACATCATGAAAGAACAGAACTTACTCCTGTCCTTTCACCTCTACACATACATTTTGGGACATATACACCCATGTGTAATAAATAAATGTAATTTTTATTTAAAAATACAGAAAATCATCAACGTAGTCTAGAAAGACATGTTTTTAATGGCAAAACCAAGAAGGCCAACTAGTCCCAAATCTATGATCAAATTCTATTTATTTTAGGGACTGAAGAGAAGACTCAGCAGTTAAGAGCACTGACTGCTCTTTGAGAAATCCTGAGTTCAGTTCACAATGACCAAATGGTGGCTCACAACCATCTGTAATGGGATCCAATGTCCTCTTCTGATGTATCTGAAGATAGCTACAGTGTGTGTGTGTGTGTGTGTGTGTGTGTGTGTGTGTGCAAAATAAATCTTAAAAAAAAACAGAAAAAAGAAAATAATTCTGTTTATTTTAGCTTGCTGTCTATCATGGTTTTAAGTCAAAGATGTACACAATTTTGCAGTGTTTTTCAGAAATTTCTGAGTTGGACAAGTAGTTTCTTTAAAAATTAAGTGATTATTTATATGATGATACTTTCTCTGTGAGATAAAAATTATTTTAAACACTTAGTAATCAAATATGAAAGGAATGTAGAGTTTGAAAAGCTGCCTTTTCTATAATAAAAGTTGTTTTTAGAAAGCTATCTTCTTACTTGCTTCAAATTATTAAAAATAATTTAAACATCTAAAAAAAGTCATCTATACTTGATTTGTATGTAACATTGCTCAAAAAAGAGAAAGTATACATACTGCAAAGCAACCATTTTCTTGTACCTGGGAATGTCATCTAAGACCTCATGGCAATATTTATAATTGCTAAAGAAGCAAGCTTATGAACTTAAACTTTTTCATTCCATACTACACTTTATTCCATTGAATGTAAGCAATGATTATTTCTGATTTCTCAGTGAGAAGACCTGTGTGTAGCTGACTAAGGGCTCCCATCAAATAATGTCTTAAAGATTAAATTAAATATTAAAGGCTATGTCATTAATAAAAGTAAATATGATAGTATACTAATCAGGGTTCTCTAAAGGAAGAGAATTGGTAAAGTAAGCTAATTTACTTGGTAAAGAAAGGAAAATTAATTTAAAAATTCAGATTAAGGGGTTGGGGATTTAGCTCAGTGGTAGAGCGCTTGCCTAGGAAGCGCAAGGCCCTGGGTTCGGTCCCCAGCTCTGAAAAAAAAAAAAAAGAACCAAAAAAAAAATTCAGATTAAATTAATTAAAAAAATGACTTTTTAAGGAAAAGCTACCCACTTGAGAGCTGATAGATCCACAACCCTTCTAGCAACAAATGAGTCTGTTTTAAGGATCAAATTTTTAGTTGAATTAGTATAACTTTCCCTGATAATGAGCAGTTATATTTAAAAAAATCTTCTTGAATTTCCATTTGGGGTGTCTTATGTTAACCTTAGTCAAAAAGGAAAAGACAATAAAACTTCTGATGTTCAAAAGGTTACTCGTTAGGTGAGCATGAACCTGTAATTCTAACACTTGGGAAGCTGAGGCAAGAGAATCAGAAATTCAAGACCAACATGACGTGCATAGTGAATTTAAGGGCTGCTGGTCTAGATAATAAGACCCTATATCAGAGAGAGAGAGAGGGGGGGGGGAGGAAGGGAGGAAATAACTATTAACTGATAATTTCCTCTTTGTTGACAATCTTGACAAAATCTCTGTAGTACATTCTAAAGCAGAAAATGCAAACAAGCATCAGAGAGAATCTATCTAAAAATCATATGACTGGTGCAGGAGAGATGGCTCAGCAGTTAAGAGCACTGACTGCTCTTCCAGAGGTCTTGAGTTCAATTCCCAGCAACCACATGGTGGCTCACAACCATCTGTAATGGGATCCGATGTCCTCTTCTGATGTGACTGAAGACAGCGACAGTGTATTCATATAAATAAATAAATCTTTTTAAAAAAAATCGTATGGCAGTATGACTACAGTACCCCACAATCTAAGAAATAAAACACCATGCTTTATGATATTCACCTGAAGGAAATGTGGGGATTTGAATAGAAATGCCCTTATAGGCTCCGATATTTGGATAATTGGTTATTAGGGAGTGGTGCTACTTAAAGAGATTATAAAGGATGGATTTGATGGAGTAGGTATGGCCTTGTTGAAGGAAGTGTGGCTTTGCTGAAGAAAGTGTGTCACTGTGGCTGGACTTTGGGGTTTCAGAAGCACAAGATAGATCCTCCTCCCCTCCCTCCTCCTCCCTCCTCTCCTCCTCCTCCTCCTCCTCCTCCTCCTCCTCCTCCTCCTCCTTCTTCTTCCTCTCTCTCTCTCTCTCTCTCTCTCCACCCCTGCAGCCTGTAGACCTAGATGTAGAATTCAGCTAACTACATCTCCAGCACCACTTGTTTTCATATCATGACGATAATGAGCTAAACCTCTGACACTGTAAGCCAGCCCCAATTAAATATTTTCCTTTATAAAAGCGGCCACGGTCATGATGTCTCCTCACAGTAACAAAATGTTGACTTAGAACGAATCTAGATACATCTTCTGTAGAACACCAAATTTATTAAAATTTAATGAGGATAATCTCTGAAAGCAGCCACAAATAAATTAACACTTGAGGGTACCCACTATGAACTAAGCTCTTTCATTCCCATACTTATGTATACATATGAGACAGTGATGCCTAGTTACTGTCTTAAAGAATAATAAAGCATTGGCTAAAATCTACATTGAAATAAAATATTTTCTCCTAGAAGTTTTGGCTTCTGATGACACCTAAACTATTCCAATTTATTTAAATTTTCATTTCAAATAAAACCACTACCATACTACTTAGCTGCCAAGACTGAATACATATAAAATTTTTAACTGCTCACTAACTCTTACAGTTGATTTGTAAACCATCCTTGAATAATAGCTTCCCTGGTGGGTGACGGTGGCATATCCCTTTAATCCTAGCACTTGGGAGGCAGAGGCAAGTGGATGTGAGTTTGAGGCCAGCCTGGTCTACAAAGCAAGTTCCAGGATAGCCCAGAATACAGACAAACACTGCATCAAATATAAATACATACATACATACATACATACATACATACATACATACATACATACATACCTCTCTGCTCCAAGTATTTTATCATGGTGGGGTTCTACAAAGCGCTGCCCAGACAATCTGTGCTCTTATTTTGCAATAAAAATTGAAGCTCAGCAAAATTAAACAAATTGACTCAGTTTCCATGTAACTGTAGGCTTTTCCACCCATGCACAAGTTCCCCAAAATAATGACTCTTTCTTTTTATATATGAATAAATGCCTAGGCCAATAGCATTGGATCATTTCAGCTAGCTCATTATACGATTTATCCCCCTTTAAACTACTCTATGTCATGCTATATGGTTAGTTAGTTACCTTTCCCCGGGTTCAAGTGTCTGTCTCCCACCTAACTCTTTTCCAGAATCTTGTCTCTTTCTGCTGGATGTCCCACCGTCTGATCCTACCTCAGTTCATTGGACACAGGCTTTTTATTGACAGGTGATGCTTCCACACAGATCTAGATCCATCTAGATCTATTTATCTAGATAAAGATTCTCTCTACATTCCACATTGTACAAATGACATTTAAACCCGTGAAACAAAATGAGACAGAGAAAAAAAAAGATAGACTGAAATGTTCAAGGACTGAGTTCAAGCCTGGCCCCCTCCCTAACTCTGTAAGACAAGTAAACACAGTATTGGGGCATGTCAGGAAAATATGAAGGAGCTCACAAAGAAGAGAAGACAGAACTATAAGCAGGAAAAAATCAAAGAGTTATGAAGACAATGCATTTTTAAAGTGTGTTCAACTATGTCAAAAGCTGTGATATACAAAATTAGAGGTGGTCTGGAAAATAAGGGGTGGATGAGAGCCTTAAACATTCTTTTCTATAAAGGACAGATTAGGAATAAGATAATAGTATAGTAACTGAGGCAGATATAATCCAAAATGTTCTTTAACTGAAAACTTACATTTATTTATACAATAAGGATGATACCATTGACAAAGAAAAATAAGAAAAAAGAAGACTTGGAGGACAATATCAAATGAACAGAAGAGAATGAGACCTGGATGCTTTCTTAACCACTTTCACATTGGATAAGTTCAGGAAGTTGATGGTTCACATACTAATAGTAAATAATAATATTAAAATAAATAATTGTGGAATTAAGGAAGAGGAAGATAGGAAAGTCAAAGATCACAAGGATGGATTGTTGATTGTGTCTTGTCACATTTGTTATGGATTAAGGGAAAACAAAAATAGTAGTTTCAAGGTAGAATATTTGAAATTAAGTAGGGTTTTTAGTAAGAAAAAATGATAGTATCAAGGCAAGGGCACAGAAATGCATGGCCAAGGAGTGTAGAAAAGACAAAGTCAAGTTATTACAATGTAGCATTAGCAATTATCTAAATGAATGCTGAGTCTCCAAAATTCGTCACTCATATACATGGACTTGGAGATACACAAACATGCACACATATACAAAAACACACAGAGAGACACAGAGAGTATGTGTATGTGTGAAAGAGACATAAAATAAAAGGAAGACACTGAGATCGGAATTGAATGTTTCTTCAGAGGAGAAAAGAATGGCAGGAAAAATGGCCAGTACCCATAATGTAAGGAGATCAGAAAAGAAACTAATTTGAAAAGGCTTTAAAGATACAGTATTATCACAACAGAGCTAAAGAGAAGAAAAACTGAAAATGGAAGGAGTTTTTTTCTTGATGATTGCCAAGTGGGGAAAATAAGAGTGAATAGACAACATCTAGACTTGCAGAATTAGAGACTAACGAATAAGATAGTTAAGGGAGTATGCGCATCTATAAAGGGCACTATGACAAGATTTCTTATACATACAAAGGATGAAGTGGTAGTTAAGTTATTAGTGTTTCAGAGAAAAATCAACTATATCCTCTGGGTGTCTTTCCAGAGCCAACACTGTTAACTTTCTCACACCTGCTTCCCATTGATGGAGGTGAGAACCCCTGCTGGTGGGGGTAGACCCAGAAACTTTCATCAGCCTTACTGATGATGGTTGTAGGAAGTACACGACAGTCTGAAGTGAAAGTAATCTTTCTGACTTCAGAGTACCAGAAATTGTTCTACATGCTCTGCATTAATTGTACTCAATTAACCCCCTAACAACTCTCTTCACATCTACTGATAAGGAAATAGATCTCGAAAATATAAAAATGAATGGACTGTGCTCTTATAGATCTCAGTGCTGTGGTTGCTTTCCACATACCTAGTATATGTGAGTTCTCCAGGGATAATAGGGTGAAAGAACTTATACAACCCACGGACCGTAAAGCTTAGTGTGAGAAGTTTATATTTAGGAGTGTGTGTGTGTGTGTGTGTGTGTGTGTGTGTGTGGTGTAACATCAAATAAAAGAGGTCACACTTGAAAAAGATTTAGTATATTTGTATACTTAATATGGGAATATGGGAGGGTTTGGGGTGAAAGGGGAAATGGAGAAATAATATAATTGTATTCTAATCTCAAATTTTAAATAAAAAGTAATTTAGGAGATAACAAAATTATAAACACACAAAAAGAACAAGGGGGCAGAGGGGAGGACAGAGGAGAGGAGGGGAGGGGAGGGGAGGGGAGGGAAGAAGAGAAGAGAAGAGAAGAGAAGAGAAGAAGAGAAGAGAAGAGAAGTACTTCATCAGTGATCAGGGGAGAGCCCTAGAACACAAGAAGGAGATCCACTAAAGTGAAGAGAGTTCTGGTAGACAGCTGTCCAATACAGACTCTAGAAGACTTCATTAGTTCAACTGAATACCCACCCCTGCAAACAGCTAAACAGAAAGAAGTGCTCTAAACTTATCTTTTTATTATTGTCAAGAATATTAATGTACTCACCAGTGCCTCTTCTCACTTCTATCCTTTGTTCTCCCTTCTCCCAACTTTCATAACTTTCCAGGTGAATAGCCAACTATTCTGTCTTCTAAGAACACGCCCTTATCAGACATATTCAATTTGTGGCATGCAGATTTCATTTAGCCCAGTATAACTACGAATGCAAGTCCAAGACAAAATTGTAGGCTTACTTAAAACACTATAAGATTGTGTTGCCATGTTTTATGCCTGTGTGTGTGTGTGTGTGTGTTTAAAATGAATCTGTGATTCTTAAGCCTGAACTTTGTAGATAATAATGTTATGTCATACTGTCAAAAGGTTGAACATGCTCAAATCTACATAATCCTAAATAGGACCTAGACACTCCTGCAGAAGGCATGCATCAGTCTTCATGGTTTAATCTGCTTGATTGTTAATGTGTTACTGACACTGTCTAGAGAAGTTTATTACATACTTATATACTCACATGGTTGAGATATATAGATATAGATATATATCATATGTAATGGATATATACATGGGCCAGCAAATCATATTATTCTGAAAAAATGAATTCAAGCATGCAGAGAAAAAGATGTTTACTTCACAAAGAATGGAATCTATGGTAGAGACTTCACAGATTAGTGAAGAAAAAAGAAAGTAATTTCTTGTTTATGTGATAATCTTTTTCTAAGGGAACAGATAGAGAGAAAAGCTAACAGCCACAATACATTGGGGCTACTATGTCCCAGACTATATTTTAATCACATTACAGACAGTATATCATTTGATGCAATCTTTGTCATGAAGATGAGGAAGCTGAAGATTCAAAGGGTTTCTGTGACTTACCTAAAATCTCTTGTTGATCAGATCGTGGAACAAGACTGTCTTTGTCTTTCAGCTATCATCAGTTTGGGGCTCCTGAACATCATCTGCTACCATTGTAGTGTCCCTTCCAGTTCTCCTAACCCCTCACTCCCTCTTCAGCTCTTGATCCCCCCCCCCTTTTTTATATTTTACTTCTTCTCTACCCCATTTATTGCTACCTCTACTAACCACTACTAACTGGTGAGTGCATCATGCTGGTAAAGACAGTTAAGAGGAGACTGTCTTCTACAGGCAGCCAAGACAGAGATTGACCACTAGGAGACCACAGTGATATATTCTCTCCAACAAGGCCAGACCTATTCCAGTAAGGCTATACCTCCTAATAGTGCCAGTTCCCATGAGCTATGAATATTGATATCACCACAACCCCGGGTATTTGAATGTTAAATTTATTTTTTCTGTTATAATGAAACTTATCCCTGCTTCAATTCTGTGTTACTGTCCCAAATCTACCATCATCTTTTTCACTTGCTTTTAATTACTTCTTTTGTACTACAGACACTGAGTAAACTGTTATAAAGATATTTAAAATAGTAATTTATCAATTCATTTCGAACAACCACCAGAGTAAGACAGAAATTATACTGAGTGTTCTTTGATTCACTATCACTATGTGGTCTTCAAAGGACTTTGTTTGGTTTAATTTGAGTAAATACTTTTTATTGAACTCAAATTTTCCCTGCTAGTCTAGGTGTCCTCTGAGTTTTTTTAAAAATAACTTCTAACTACTATCATGATATGTTTCTGTGTCCAAAGATATATGAAATAATTTCAGATATTATGTTATAAACAATATTCAAATGGAAAATTAAATTTTATTATTAAAAGTAGCATCAAATGTTTCTTCAGTTTTTTTCCATCTTTATTAAATTGGTTATTTTTATTTACATTTCAAATGTTATTCCTTTCCCGGTTTCCAGGGCCAATATACCCCTCCCTCCCCTTCTCTAGGGTGTTCCCTCCCCATCCTCCCCTATTACCACCCTCCCCTTGGCAGGATCAAGGGGTTCTGCTTCCACTGGTGCCCCTACTAGGCTATTCATTGCTACCTATGAATTTGGAGCCCAGGGTCAGTCCATGTATAGTCTTTGGGTAGTGGCTTAGTCCCTGGAAGCTCTGGTTGGTTGGCATTGTTGTTCATATGGGGTCTCAAGCCCCTTCAGCTCTTTCAGTCCTTTCTCTGATTCCTTCAACGGGGGTCCCGTTCTCAGTGGTTTGCTGCTGGCATTCGCCTATGTATTTGATATTCTCTGGCTGTGTCTCTCAGGAGAGATCTACATCTGGTTCCTATCAACCTGTACTTCTTAGCTTCATCCATCTTATCTAGTTTGGTGGCTGTATATGTATGGGCCACATGTGGGGCAGGCTCTGAATGTCCATTCCTTCAGTCTCTGTTCTGAACTTTGCCACCCTATCCCCTCCTATGGGTATTCTTGTTCCTCTTTTAAAGAAGGAGTGAAGAATCTGCATTTTTGTCATCCTTCTTGAGTTTCATGTGTTCATGAGTTTCATCTTGGGTCATTCAAGCCTTTGGGCAAATATCCACTTATCAATGAGTGCATACCATGTGTGTTTTCTGTGATTGGGTTACCTCACTCAGGATGATATTTTCTCGTTCCATCCATTTGCCTATGAATTTCTTGAAGTCATTGATTTTGATAGCTGAGTAATACTCCATTGTGTAGATGTACCATGTTTTCTGTATCCATTCCTCTGTTGAAGGTCATCTGGGTTCTTTCCAGCTTCTGGCTATTATAAATAAGGCTTCTATGAACATAGTGGAGCACGTGTCTTTGTTGTATGTTGGAGCACCTTTTGGGTATATGCCCAGAGAGGTACAGCTGGGTCCTCAGGTAGTGCAAGGTCCAATTTTCTGAGGAACCTCCATACTGATTTCCAGAATGATTGCACCAGTCTGAAATCCCACCAACAATGGAAGAGTGTTCCTCTTTCTCCACATCCTCGCCAGCATCTGCTGTCAACTGAATTTTTGATCTTAGCCATTCTCACTGGTGTGAGGTGGAATCTCAGGGTTGTTTTGATTTGCATTTCCCTTATGACTAAAGATGTTGAACATTTCTTTAGGTGCTTCTCAGCCATTCGACATTCCTCAGCTGTGAATTCTTTGTTTAGCTCTGAACGCCATTTTTAATAGGGTTATTTGTCTCCCTGCGGTCTAGTTTCTTGAGTTCTTTGTATATTTTGGATATAAGCCCTCTCTCAGTTGTAGGATTGGTAAAAATCTTTTCCCAATCTCTTGGTTGCCTTTTTGTCCTAACAATAGTGTCCTTTGCCTTACAGAAGCTTTGTAGTTTTATGAGATCCCATTTGTCAATTCTTGATCTTAGAGCATAAGACATTGGTGGTTTGTTCAGGAAATGTTCCCCAGTGCCCATGTGTTCGAGATTCTTCCCCACTTTTTCTTCGATTAGTTTGAGTGTATCTGATTTGATGTGGAGGTCCTTGATCCACTTGAACTTAAGCTTTGTACATGGTGATAAGAATGGATCGATCTGCATTCTTCTACATGCTGACCTCAAGTTGAACCAGCACCATTTGTTGAAAACTCTCCTTTGTCAAAGATCAAGTGACCATAGATGTGTGGGTTCATTTCTGGGTCTTTAATTCTATTCCACTGATCTATCTGCCTGTCTGTAACAATACCATGCAGTTTTTATCACTATTGCTCTGTAATACTGCTTGAAGTCAGGGATGGTGATTTCCCCCAGAAGTTCTTTTATTATTGAGTATCGTTTTCGCTATTCTGGGTTTTTTGTTATTTGAAATGAATTTGCAAATTACTCTTTCTATCTCTATAAAGAATTGGGTAGGAATTTTGATAGGGATTGCATTGAATCTGTAGATTGCTTTTGGCAAAATGGCCATCTTTACTATATTAATCCTGCCAATCCATGAGCATGTAAGATCTTTCCATCTTCTGAGATCTTCCTCAATTTCTTTCTTCAGAGACTTGAAGTTCTTGTCAGACAAATCTTTCACTTGCTTTATTAAAGTCATACCAAGATATTTTATATTATTTGGGACTATTGTGAAGGGTGTCATTTCCTTAATTTCTTTCTCAGCCTATTTATCCTTTGAGTAGAGGAAGGCTACTGATTTGTTTGACTTAATTTTATACCCCAACACTTTGTTGAAGGTGTTTATCAGGATAAGTATTTCTCTGGTGGAACTTTTGTGGTCACTTATGTACACTATCATATCGTCTGCAAATAGTGATATTTTGATTTCTTCCTTTCCAATCTTTATCCCTTTGATCTCCTTTTGTTGTCTGATTGCTCTGGCTAGGACTTCCAGAACTATATTGAATAAGTAGGGAGAGAGTGGGCAGCCTTGTCTAGTCCCTGATTTTAGTGGGATTGCTTCAAGTTTCTTTCCATTTAGTTTGATGTTATCTACTGATATGTTCTATATGGCTTTTACTATGTTTAGATATGGGCCTTGAATTCCTGTTCTTTCCAGGACTTTTATCATGAAGGGGTGTTGAATTTTGTCAAATGCTTTCTCAGAATCTAATGAAATGACCATGTGGTTCTTATCTCTGAGTTTGTTTATATAGTGGATTACATCGATGGATTGTCGTATATTAAACCATCCCTGTATCCCTGGGATGAAGCCTAGTTGATCATGATAGATGATCATTTTGATGTATTCTTGGATTCGATTTGCAAGAATTTTATTGACTATTTTTGTGTCAGTATTCATAAGGGAAATTGATCAGAAGTTCTCTTTCTTTGTTCAGTCTTTGTATGGTTTCAGTATAAGAGTAATTGTGGCTTCATAGAAGGAATTTGGTAGTGCTTCATCTGTTTCTATTTTGTGTAATAGTTTGGACAGTGTGGGTATGAGGTCTTCTATGAAGGTCTGATAGAATTCTGCACTGAACCCATCTGGACCTGGGATCTTCTTGGGTGGGAGACTTTTTTTTTCCCATCTTTATTAACTTGGATATTTCTTATTTACATTTCGATTGTTATTCCCTTTCCCGGTTTCCAGGCCAACATCCCCCTAACCCCTCACCCTCCCCTTCTACATGGATGTTCCCCTCCCCATGTTCCCCCCTTACCACCCTCCCCCCAACAATCATGTTCACTGGGTGTTCAGTTTTGGCAGGACCAAGGGCTTTGGTTGGGAGACTTTTAATAACTGCTTCTACTTCTTTAGGAGTTATGGGCTTGCTAAGATGGTTTATTTATTCCTGATTTAACTTTGGTACCTGAAAGCTGTCTAGAAAATTGTCCATTTCCTCCAGGTTTTCCAGTTTTGTTGAATATAGGCTTTTGTAATAGGATCTTATGATTTTTTTAATTTCTACAAATTCTCTTGTTACGTCTCCCTTTTCATTTCTGATTTTGTTAATTTGGATACACTCTCTGTGCCCTCTGGTTTGTCTGGCTAAGGGTTTATCTATCTTGTTGATTTTCTCAAAGAACCAGCTCCTGGTTTTGTTGATTCTTTGTATACTCCTTTTCGTATCTACTTGGTTGATTTCAGCCCTGAGTTTGATTTTTCCTGCCTTCTGCTCCTCTTGGGTTTATTTATTTCTTTTTGTTCTAGAGCTTTAAGGTGTGCTGTCAAGCTGTTGACATATGCTCTTTCCTGTTTTTGGGGGTTTTTTTTGTTTGTTTGTTTGTTTGTTTGTTTTTTGCAGGCACTCGGAGCTATGAGTTTTCCCCTTAGCACAGCTTTCATTGTGTCCCATAAGTTTGGTTATGTTGTATCTTCATTTTCATTAAATTCTAAGAAGTCTTTAATTTCTTTCTTTATTTCTTCCTTGACCAAGTTGTCATTGAGTAGAGCATTGCTCAACTTCCAAGCTTTCTGTCATTATTGTTGTTATTGTAGACCAGTCTTAGTGTGTGGTGATCTGATAGGATGCATGGGATTATCTTCCTGTATTTGTTGAGGCCTGTTTTGTGACTGATTATATGGTCAATTTTGGAGAAGGTTCCATGAGGTGCCGAGAAGAAGGTATATTCTTTTGTTTTAGGATGGAATGTTCTATAAATATCTGTTAAATCCATTTGGTTCATAACTTCTGTTACTTTCTCTCAATCTCTGTTTAATTTCTGTTTCCATAATCTGTCCATTGATAAAAGTGGGGTGTTGAAATCTCCTACTATTATTGTGTGAAATGCAATGTGTGCTTTGAGCTTTAGTAAGGTTTCTTATATGAATGTAGGTACCCTTGCATTTGGAGCATAGATATTTAGGATTGAGAGTTAATCTTGATGGATTTTTCCTTGATGACTATGAAGTGTCCTTCCTTATCTTTTTTAATGACTTTTGGTTGAAAGTCAATTTTACTTGATATTAGAAAGGCAACTCCTGTTCGTTTCTTCGGGCCATTTGCTTGGAAAGTTGTTTTTCAGTCATTTACTCTGAGGTAGTGTCTGTCTTTGTCTCCGAGGTGTGTTTCCTGCATGCAGCAAAATTCTGGGTCCTTTTTACGTATCTATTCTGTTAGTCTATGTCTTTTATTGGGTAATTGAGTTCATTGATGTTGAGAGATACTAAGGAATAGTGATCGTCGCTTCCTGTTATTTTCATTGTTAGAGGTGAAATTATGTTCGTTTGTCTCTTTTGGTTTCATTGCAAGGAAATTATATTCTTGCTTTCTGTATGGTATAGTTTCTCTCCTTGTGTTGGAGTTTTCCATCTATTTTCCTTTGTAGGGCTGGATTTGTAGAACGATATTGCGTAAATTTGGTTTTGTCACAAAATAGGTTGGTTTCTCCATCTATGCTAATCGAAAGTTTTGCTGGATACATAAACTTGGGCTGGCATTTGTGTTCTCTTAGGGTCTGTATGACATCTGTCCAGGATCTTCTGGATTTCATATTCTCTGGTGAGAAGTCTGATAAAATTCTTATAGGTCTGCCTTTATATGTTACTTGACCTTTTTCCCTTACTACTTTTAATATTCTTTCTTTGTTTTGTGCATTTGGTGTTTTAACTATTATGTGACAGGAGGAATATCTCTTGTGGTCCAATCTATTTGGAGTTCTGTAGGTTTCTTGTATGTTTATGGGCATCTCTTTCTTTAGGTTAAGGAAGTTTTCTTCTATGATTTTGTTGAAGATATTTACTGGCCCTTTAAGTTGGGAGTCTTCACTTTCTTCTATACCTATTATCCTTAGGTTTGATCTTCTCATTGTGTCCTGGATTTCCTGTATGTTTTGGGCTAGGAGATTTTTGTGCTTTACATTATCTTTGACAGTTGTGTTGATGTTTTCTATGGTATCTTCTGCTCCTGAGATTCTCTCTTCTATCTCTTGTATTCTGTTGGTGATGCTTGTATCTATGACTTCTTGTCTCTTCCTTTGGTTTTCTATATCCAGGATTGTCTCCCTTTGTGATTTCTTTATTGTTTCTATTTCCATTTTTAACTCCTGGATGGTTTTGTTCATTTCCTTCTCCTGTTTGTTGTTTTTTCCAGTAGTTCTTTAAGGGATTTTTGTGTTTCCTCTTTAAGGACTTCTAGTTGTTTACTTGTGTTGTCCTGTATTTCCTTAAGGGAGTTATTTATGACCTTCTTAAAGTCCTGCATCATCATAATAAAATGTGATTTTAAATCTAGATCTTGCTTTTCTGGTGTGTTTGGATATCCACCCTTTGCTTTGGTGGGAGAAGTGGTCTCTGATGGTGCCAAGTAGTCTTGGTTTCTGTTGCTTGGGTTCCTGTGCTTGCCTCTCACCACCAGGTTGTCTCTGGTGTTAACTTGTCTTGCTGTTTCTGACAGTGGCTTGACCATCCTGTAGGCCTGTGTGTCAGGAGTGCTGTAGACCTGTTTTCCTGTTTTCTTTCAGCCAGTTATGGAAAGAGTGTTCTGCTCTCAGGTGTCTAGTCGTTCCTGTCCACTGGCTTTTAGCTCTTCCTGTGGGCAGGAACCAGAAGGGTCCTGCCCCTACTTCTCCTAGGTCCCTGTGTGCAGGGGGCACAGATGGCATAAGGTGTTTTATGTGGACAGAGAGTAGTCTCTGGTTTACCAGGAGTGTCTGCCCCTCTGAAGGTCTAGCTCTCCCACTCACCCCCAGCCCCCATGGGATTAGGGTGCAGGAAGCTGTTTGACAGGTTCAGTTCAGATCTAGGCATAGTCAGGATGAGCTACAGGGCTCCTGCAGCTTGACTGCTCCTATATTCCTGTGTCCAGAGGCACCAGGCAGTTTCCTCTTTGGCCAGGGATGTGGGCAAAGGTGGGCAGAAGTGGCAGTCTCTCCTGCCCTGCAGTCTCAGGATTTCCCGCACTTCTGGCTCTCTCTCTCCCACGGAATTTGGGAGCAGGGAGTTGTGGTCAGGGATCAGCAAGGTTCGGGCGCCAGCAGAAACTGGAAGTGCCCGGTCCCAGAGGAATTCTGCCTTTGTGTGTCCTGAGTCTACCAGGCAGGTCACTTGAAGCAGAAAAGTTGGTCTTACCTCTGGTCTCTGGCCGGAAGTTGCTCCTCGGGGCTGGCTTTCAGCTCTTTCCATGAGGGCAGCAACCGGAAGGGCCCTGCCCCTACTGCTCCTAGGTCCCTGTACTCAGCGAAGCCATAGATCCCTCCATATGTATTCTTTGGTTGGTAGTTTAGTTCCTGGGAGTTCTGGGGGAGTCTGGCTGGGAGGTATGGAGTAGTTGCTGAGTCCCAGGGAGAGGAAGAAGAACAATGGCATTGAAATATGGTGGGCAGATGAGAAATAGTAAAAATGAGATCATTGAATAAGCAGAAACTTAACAGGGGTTTGGACTTTATCCTAAGCAATATTGATATTGGAGGGATTTGAAGCAGACAGTAAGCTTATCTGATAGTTTGAAACATGCTGTCAGCTGTGAGCAGGGTCTACCATAAGAAAAAAACTGAATAACTAAACATGACACCCAGAGTCAGGGTGCTTAAAATGGGTAAGAAACACACAAAGGTCCATGATGAGTGATAGGAAAGTGAGTTTCAATGTTGGGTTGTTTTTTAAATTGGGTGAATTTCAATAATTTAGTTAACATTTCTAAGTTTTGGTTTCTCTTTGCAGAAAATAGAAATAATGATAACAAGTAAGTACTGACCACCTAAGTTGTAAAGATAAAATATTAATAGATAGATGTTTAGCCCAGTTTCTGGAACAACAAATATTGACTATAAACCCTAAAAGCTGAGAATGAGGCTATAAACATATCAGATTTACTGGAAATGAACATTTATATAGACTGCTATTGTGAGTACCAAAGTTACTAGGGAAACTCAGAGGACTTCTAATAGTTACTTTTCTCATTGCTTCAACAGAATACCTGACAAAAGCCACTTAAAAGGGAGTTTATTTTGGCTCATGGCTTGAGAAAATAGAATCCATCATGGTGAGGAACATGTGGTTAATGTGCGAGCCTGTTTGTCACCCTGTGCACTCAACCTAGAGGCAGAGATAGATGAAATGCTGTTGCTCTGCTTGCCTTTGCCTTTTTTATTCACTCAGGGACTTCACTATATAGAATGATGCTGCCCACACTCAAAGTGTTCTTTCTTCCTCAGTTAAATGTCTCTGAACATTTCTTCACAGTTCTCTTCAGAGGTGCATTTCCTACGTGATCTTAAACATAGGCAGTTGACTATGAAGATTAACCATCACAAGAATGCTGTGTACAAAAATAAACACTTATTTGGACAAATGGCGTAGTCTTTTTTTAGATATATCTTTGGGGCACTGTTTTCGGTTTTGTTTTTGTTTTGTTTTGTTGTTTTTCAGTGCTAGTGCTCAAACTTGGAGCTTAGTGTAAGCTAGGTTAGCATTCTGTCACTGAGATACATCTTAAGCCTTTTTTCTTTCTTTCCTTCTTTTCACATTTATTATATATGTGAGTAAGGATACAGATGCATACCACAGGGCATGTGTGAAAGTCAAACATCTAGGAATAATCATGCAGGTTTCAGAGATCAAATTCAAGTCATCAGGTTTAGCATCAATTGCCTTTACTGACTGAATCATCTTATCAACCCATCCCTTAGGGTTTTGCATGGTTTTGGTTTGATTTGATTTGTTTTGGTTTGGTTTGGTTTGGTTTGGTTTGGTTTGTTTTGTTTTGGTTTGGTTTGGTTTGGTTTGGTTTGGTTTGGTTCTGAAACAGGGTATTCACTATGTACTAGGGTTGGCTTTGACTTGCTATGCAGCCCCCATTAGCCTCAAAGTTAAGATCCTTACACCTCTATCTGCACGCTGAATTGCACAGGTGAAGCACCACAACCATTTTTGGGGATAAGTACATATCTTACTTCCACATAGAACTGTTATTGGGATACACTAATTATTGATATCTGGGGATCTTTTATATTATAAACCATCTTTACTTTTAATTATTTTCTCTAAATGCTATATAAAGTTAGTTTAGAACCATCTAATTTTCGAAGGAATTGTTAGTTCTTACTAACAGATTCTGGGGAGAAAAAATAAAATAGTTCCAGAGATTACAGAATAGGGAATCATATTTGTTGTTCACTGAATGCATATCTACTTTGGTGCTAAATACATCATTCTTTCCATAATTTATTAACAAGAGGCACCACAACACAGAAGCATTTTTCAAACTATAGATGAGTATAAAAGGAATTAAAGAAAATGACGCTGTTTTTTGGGGGAAAAAATGTTTTGAACGACTATCTGTAGTTACCAAAATGCCACCACAGGAGGGCTCATTCTTCCCTTGAGAGCAGCAATCTCTTTTGAAAGTATTAAAGACCTCTAAGCCTGGTGACTCCCAAGGACAAGCCCATAAGTGAGATGACTCATTTTCCAGATTCCATCAGTGAATCACTGTTGAGATCACCCCTATTTAATCTGAGCTTTTCAAAGGTATGAGTCATCACACAAGTCTGTGCATTCTAAATTAGAAATGAGAACAGATTTTGGGATGCTTAGTAAAATAGCTCCTACAGGTTCTTTTCTCTGAAACCAGGGAGGCTTGTCTGGTCTGTAGGAATGGGGACAACATGGCACATGTATCCCCTGACAGCCACCTCCTATTTCCATGAATAGAAAGCCACTTTCTACAGTTAGAGGTGAGAGGAAACTCTAGGCCATCTGCTGAAGCCACAGGATCTAGTGACACAGGATCTGCATATTGGAAAACCTTCTAACAAAGGCTTGAGTATTTTCTACTTGTAACTGAGATGTTACCACTTGAAATTATCTCCTTTAACGGTGCTATCATCCAGGAAGATACCCACTGCCAGGGATGAACAACCCAATCTCTAGCTACACCTCATTTGGAGTTCATTGTACCAATGACCTTCATCTCACATATGCCATGTACATTTTCCACATGCGTCCCAGATTGCTATAATTCTGTCATTATTTGAAGCCATTCCAATTCTGAAATATTAAATTGAAACATTCTACATGATGTGCCCCACCCCAAGAATTGATAGCTGAAGCCTAACTTACTCACTTGATTACTGATGTTCTATTATCTTACACATTTATTATTACAGTATTAACAATAACAAGTCATGGCAATTAACAACAGCTCTTATCATGTATTTGTTAGTTTATGCCAGAAACTGCATTAGGTATTTATAATACTTAATGAGTTTTCTACCATTTAGCTCCAGAGATAAACTAAGTGGTAAGTGCCTAACCTGTCTATGCTAAGCCTTTCCTAGATCTTGAACCTCTTAAACTCTGCTCACCATTATAATGTAAATACACATATGACAGAACTGGTATGGAGTCCTGCCACGTATTGTCTGAGCTGTTAGACTTTCATTTGAAATATGGTAAAGGCCATGTTTTTTTTTTTAACTCCTGGGTTTTCTATTTTTAAAAAGCCAGCATCATGCATATTATATCAAAATATGTTACCAACTCAAGCAGCAGTCAAGGCACCTTGGACCATAATGACACTGATAAATATCTAAATGTTTGAACAGTTGAACTGCTCAATCATGGGGAAACAATTTCCCAAAAAACTTGTGTAAGCAAGATGCCCTCTTCTCAAAGGAAAGTCTTTCAGGGAATGTGAAACGGTTTAGCAGGTAAAGGTGCTTTCTGCTAAGCATGATGATCTCAGTTCAATCCTGAGTCCAATGAGATAAAAAGATAGAACGAAATCTTTTATAACTCCAAAAGCAGTCACTTATGGCCACATACACACAAAATGAACAAAAAATGTAATGAAAATAAACATTTTTTAAGGAAAGTTTTCAAATTTGCACTTTTTTTTATGCCTTTGGGCCTTTAATGAGTCCCTAGGGTGAGGCCAATTCCAGAAATGCATTCGAATCACTTTGTTTTGATATATATATATGTGTGTGTGTGTGTGTGTGTGTGTGTATTTCTTACACTTTTACTGTATGCACACCATTTCTACCCCTCCTACTTCCCCCTCCAACTCCTCCCATGCCCTCTCTAGTCCCTCTCAAATGCATGACTTTCTTGTTATTGAATATATATCCTGATGTTGCTGTTTTTAAAGCTGACCACTTGGGACTAGATTTATCATGAGGCTCATCCTTGAAGAAAATTGGATCTCCACTTCCCAGCAACCATTAATTTTCTGTAATACTTTATCTAGGAGGGGACCTTGTGAAAGTTTCCCTATCCACTTTGACATATCAACTAGCGTTGCCATTATTCACATGTTGTTAAAGTGATCACATTGTTGAGATTTCATGGGTGCAGCTTTCCTATTATACATAAAAGACATTATCTTAAAGCAGACATCTTGGTTCTCTAACCCTTAAACTCTTTCTGCCCCCTCTTCTAGAATGGTACATCAGTCTTAGGTATAGAGGTTACATTATATGTGATGATTGCCTCAGGCTTATCAGATCCAGAAGACAGGGTTTCGTAGGACTCTTTCTCATTCTACACTCTTAGAATATTTCTGTCCGTTTTTCTGTCCATTTTCCCTGTGTTTTGCAGGAGGTGAGATAGATGTCCCTTTTAGAGTTGAGCGCTCAGCGGTCATTTATTCTCAGTATTTTGAACAGTTATGAGAGAAGAATAATTTTTAAAAAAAGAGTCTCTGAATTAACTATTATCCATTGCTAGAAAATTATCTGGCCAAGCCAGATGGTAGCTCTAGTCTAAGGATGTAAATATAAATATTTAGAAGGCAGCTTGGCCTTCTGTCTGTTTAGTTCAATATTAGTAATAAGTTCCACCCTCTCCCCAAACCCATGGCACCCTTGGCTACATACCCAGTACAGAATTCTTTCTGGAGAGCAGCCTTTAAATACAATCAGAAAGTGGGGTCACTGTAATAATTTGAATGATGATGGTCCCCATAAGCTCATGTATTTGAATGTTTGAAGTTGTTGGACTATTGGGGATGTTTAGAAGGTATGGCCTTGTTTGGAGGAATTATATCACAGGGGATGGGTTTTGAGACTCCAAAAGCCTATTCTCCCAGCCCTACCCTGCCCCTGCCAGCAGGGACCCAGTTATTTGTGAGGGTTGAGGGGAACCCATACCTGCGGGAGAACGGGCGAGAAAGAGGAGCGAGACCAAGCAGTGTCCTTGTCAAGGTCTGTTTATTGAGAGGAATGTACAGCATTTAAAGCTCTGAAGCAGGAATTTAAGCTTAGGGCATGGGGAGTACTAGGAAGTGCCCAAGGACATAAGGTGAATCATTAAACTCCTTAGACAAAGAGGCAACAGTCTTCCAGGGACATGTTCTTTCTTTGAAAAGGTCAAGCCCTTCTCAGGAATCTGCTCAGGGCAGGGTGCCTAGTCCGACAGTCCAGTCCCGGTCCCCAACATCTCCACCTTTCCTTAACTATCAGTGGCAGGAAGGTCTGTCTATATGGTGTGCATCCACAACCAGCACCTGGTCGGTGAAGCCCCGTGTCTTAGTCTACACAGGTTGCCCCCACGTCTGGCACTCTCACTTAGGTTTCATTATTTCCGCCAGGGTGGAAGTAGTGGTCTGAGATAGATCAGCCATGCCTCACAGAGTGCCCAGCTCGGCCATGGTGAGCCACTCTTGCAGTTAGGACTGCACCCCAATGGCTAGGAACGATCTTCTGCTTTAACACACCATTCTGGGCTATACGTGTGTGTTTTGTGAGAGTGGGCAACCCAGATCATGGACCCGTGCTAATCCCGTCATAGGGTCACTTCACAGCGGTAAGGTGTGCGCCTGGTGTGTGACACCATAATATTCCCGTCACTTCCACCAGTGACTGATTTTCCAGCCTGAGTTATAGGCTGTATTTAGAGTGGAGAAGTCGAGGCCAGCCGCGGGCGACCCAAGGGGAGTATCACACTCCCCGGTTGTCTCAGCCTCCTCACAATGGAGGCAGTGGTAATGGACAGAGACCTGCTTGGTAGCTGAATCCACCTGGGCCTTGATAAAATCAGTTAACTTTCTAAGCACCCATGGACCAAAGGAGACAAGTAGCAGGAGTCCTATAAAGGGACCCAGGATACTGGGTAGAAGAGTGGTGAGCAGGGGAGAGGCAGAAAACCAATTTTTATACCAAGCTTCACTCTTTTCTCTTTCTCTTTGTCTCTTTTGTAGACTTTCTCTAACTTTTTGTAGGCTGTTTTCTACTAGTCCTGTCTTATCAGCATAAAAGCAACATTCCTCCTTGAGGGCCGCGCAGAGCCCTCTCTGTTGGAGAAAGAGAAGATCTAATCCTCTTCTATTTTGTAGAACAACCTCAGCCAAGGAAGCGACTGAATCTTTAAGATAGGTTATTCCTTGTTGAAGCTCACTGATGTCCCTGTCTATGGCGGCACTGAGCTGATGATAACTCTGTTGGGAGGTGATCAGGGAGGCAACCCCAGTTCCTGTCCCCACAGCTGACAGGCCTAGGACTACTGCAAGAGTCACGGCAGTGATGGGTTCTCTCTTTGTATGTGTGGAGGTGCCTCTTTCCCAGAACTGCAGGAACTCAAGAATGGGGCAGGGAACTCGTGCAGCGGTGGTGGAGTTGGCAGACACCACATCTCTGGCGCCATTAAGAATCACCCAGGTATAGTTGAAGATCTGGTGAGGCGATGTAGCAAGGGCAGACATGATGATACTTCCAGGGATCCAGATGAAGGGGAACATGGTCAGCATGATCTGTAATTAAGCATAGTTAGACTTTCCCTCAGGGTTGTTCCCTGGGTGGGTTAGAGGCCTTAACAAGGCACTCGGGTAGCCAACGGGCGCCCCCAGTCTTTGAATCATAAATGCAGGCTGATCCATGTCCCCAAATGAGGACCGGATCAGGGCCATATCATTGGGATGTTAATGGGTCCTTCCATAGGACTGGTGCATAATCATAAGAATTATGGGGGTGCCACAGGCGGTCTGCTGAAGTTTTTCCATCCTTGTCCATGTAGTTAAGGACAAAGAGTGCATGATTTATAAATTTTTGTGATTACCAGGGAGGGGGAATAAGATTCCCCCATTTGACTGTAATTTATGGATCATATTTTTAAGGGTTTGGTGAGCTCTTTCAACTATACCCTGTCCTTGAGGATTATAAGGAATGCCCATGACATGTTTAATTCCGAGTTGAGAACAAAAGTCTTTAAAATTACGGCTAGTATATCTAGGTCCATTATCTGTTTTAACAATATTAGGTTGAGGTAAAACTGTGAGGCAAGCCAAAAAATGACTTATAACGTTTGGTGGCCTCCCCTGTCTGCAGGGATGCATAGATAAAGCTGCTAAGGGTATCAATAGTGACATGAATATATTTTAATTTACCAAAGGAGGGAAGATGGGTGACATCCATTTGCCAGAGCTCTCCAGGAACCAGCCCATGGGGGTTGACCCCTAGGTGGGGGTCAGCCAGTAGGGTCACGCAGCCTTTGCAATTACGGACTATTTGGCGAGCCTGTTCACCTGTGATCTTATATTTAATCCTAAGGGTTTGTGCATTAAGGTGCTGTAAGTCATGTGCTTTTTGGGCAAGTTTAAGGGGCGTAGAGAAGGTGTCCTGGGCCAAGAGGGCGCCACTTGCCCCTGCCAGCGGGGACCCAGTTATTTGTGGGGGTCGAGGGGGACCCATACCTGCGGGAGAACGGGCGAGAAAGAGGAGACCAAGCAGTGTCCTTCTCAAGGTCTATTTATTGAGAGGAATGTACAGCATTTAAAGCTCTGAAGCAGGAATTGAAGCTTAGGGCGGGGCGGGGGGGCAGTACTGGGAAGTGCCCAAAGACATACGGTGAATCATTAAACTGAAAGATATCCTCCTTAGACAAAGAGGCAACAGACTTCCAGGGACTTGTTCTTTCTTTGAAAAGGTCAAGCCCTTCTCAGGAATCTGCTCAGGGCAGGGTGCCTAGTCCGGCAGTCCGGTCCCGGTCCCCAACACTACCCTCTGTCTCTCTCCTCTCTCTACCTCCTACTTGTGGATCCGATGTAAGCTCTTGGATACCATTCCAGGTCATGCTTGCCTGACACCCTACTTTCTGCTGTGATGAAATGGACTAACGCTTGAAACTATAAGCAAATCCTCAAATGTTTTCTTTTGTGAGTTGCCTTGATCACAGTGTCTCTTCAAAGCAATGCAAAAAGTTACTGAGGAAGTCACCATTTTACTAGTGGAAATATTTTGCCTGATGGGTTGGTTAAAATGGGCATGCTTTACCAGGAAGTAGCCTTTCCTGGTAAAAGCCTTCAACAAAACCCTCTACTTCTACCTTGCTCCCTCTTTTCTACTCTGCACTATGCTTTTATATGATATTTTACATTTTAAAAAATAATTGTGACAATTCAGTCACCTTTACCTGTCACTGTTTTTCACTTTCATATTTAGTGTGTTACCAGAGATATATAAGGTGGATGCAAAGCTTACTGTTAGAAAGGGAAGCGTCTGCCAGTACCTCCAAGTCTGCTGATTTCTAACTACAGCAGCATTATTTTTCCTAAACACTTGAACATGACAGGAGATCTTGGTCCACTAAGCAGTCTATTTGTCTAATTTATTGTGCTCTTGACAATTTTGTTAATTTTCTGATATTTCTGTTTTCCTGACAAGGCAAGCAAGATTCCATAATAAAATTATGGTAATTCCTGCAATTAAGAAAAGAAAATAGAAAATATGGATCTAGTCAAGTTGAACTTTCTGTCGGATCAAGAATGGCAGCCCTATGCTAAAATTCTAAACCTCATATATATATATCCGTTCCAAGATTAATACAATTGGTAATTTCAGCCTCAGAACTCTTTCAGTAAAAGAAAGCCTGATCTGCTCCCAGAGGGCTCCTCACCTCACATAATCTTGACAATAGCCCCTTTCCTCAGAATCATTTTTCTCCATCAGAAAGGCAGTTCCTAAACTGTGGGCTCTGTAGATGCACTAAAGGCTTTCAAAAATCTCTCTAATGATTATAATTAAAACATTCAAATGGGTTTTTAATTTTCTTTCTGACTAGGCTGTATCCTACTCCTTTTCAGAAGCTCTTATTGTTCAGTCTTGACAGGTTTCTGTGATAGAAATTACAGCCTCATGCCGCTCAGCATCTTCATTAAAATGCAATGCTGCCAGATATATTGCATGCATATGAATGAAGCATCTATAGAATAATTAAATCATGAATAACACATTTCCAAGCATGGTGGCTCCTGAATAGGGAAAAAGTGTTATTATGAACCCAGAGATTTTATATTATTCTAAAAATAATTGGCAGTAACTACCATTATTTGAAGATTCACTACTTAAATTATAATTGCCTGTTATCAACCCCATTTTTAAGAAAATGGTAATTTATAATGGAAAGTGGATGTGAACTTTTATGCCATTTTTTTGTTATTGTTGTCTTGTTTTGCTCAGAAGGCCACTCTTAGTAATAGGGATTGCATAATTTGAGAATCTTCTTTGAGCTGTTATACACAAAATTCATTAGCATTAGAGCAATTTAAACATGCCTGGCTTCAAACTAATAGTCACATATCATAGGAATCAAGTAGATGCTATTTTAGACATTATAGTATATATTATATTTGTATAAATATATTTGTATTTTCCCAAAATCTGGTGCACAAGTCTTATTTCCTTGTCACTTTTTATGTGGCTCTTTGTCCTTAGTTTCCCAAACAGCTCCACAGCAATGAAGAAAAAGACAGCCATTTTGTTGTTTATAACAATCCCTTTCAAATCACACCTGAGTTTATGTTAATAAGATGAATTTTGAGAAGTCACAAGAGAATCAAGGGATGGGGGTTAATTTCCAGGGCAGACAACTGTGTGCTTAGAGGGTTGAGATCACAGTCAAATGTCCACCTCCTGAGGAAGTGAGTCAATATCCCATGCTTTCATCAATCATGCCTATGAGAAATGAAGCCCCCACAAACTGGCGAGAACTGAGTTTAGGAGAGTCTCCAGGAAAGTAAGCAGAAATGTATGCACATAGTGAGCAAGTAGCTCCTTCCAACATGCACAATGTAGGCAAGTGGCTCCTCCCAGTTCTGACAGAAGCTCAGGTTTCCATCGAACCTTTATCCCACTAACTGTTCCATCTGTAAAATATGGGTAAAATGTAAGCGATGTTTCCTTGAGATCATTGACCAGCTCTAGCTAAGAAAACTCAATTATGGGCATGTTAGGAACATCCAATTTATAGCCAATCTATTAGACATTCCTTAGCCCATCCCTGGAACAGAGGTCTAAAGTGGGGGCAGGTTTGTAAAACTAAACTTTCAACTTTGGGAACCTGATGCTCCTGTCAGATAAATAGTCTCCAAATTAAGTTAATTCAGAAGTTATCCAGCTGTTCAGACTCATAGATTCGTGTTCTGTGTTCTATGTGTAGGGATACACACGCATACACAGAAATCTTATAAATCATTCTATATTTAAGTGAGCGGAAAGGAGGTAAAAAGTTGATTTTTGCATCGTTTTGTTTTTCTGTGCTCTCTATCCTAAAATAGTTCCTAGACTTTGAAGAAATATTCCAGGAATCAAGCTGAGCTTCTCTGAATCTACCCCTCCCCTGCATGGAATGTGTCAGGTAGTTCTTTTCTAAAGGCTTACCTTCTAAGTGTATCCTTATTGTAACTTCCTCCACTACTCCATGTTTAGCTCTCCCTTCCTGAGACCTTCACCCTGGTTTACGGCTTGCTAAATCCTGGAAGCAAAGAAAAATAAAAAGAAGATAGAAGAAAAAGAAAAGATTAGAGAAAAGAGGAACATAGGCTAAACTGAAAGGAAAAGCTAAAATTCTCAATTCATTTTTGATCTCACCGAGATACTTCAGACAATTCTTTCTCAGAAATGATTGTTTGTGATTCATTCCATATCTTGGCCTTGTCCCCCCACCCCAACCCCACCCCTTATAGCACATGCCACAGGAACTAAGGTGAATGTCAGAGGATCAAACAAAACAATCTGCTTTAGTTTTGTGAACCTCTTACTTCTTTTTTTCATTTTCCTTACCAGCAGCCTTCCTTACAGCTCTCTGGAGCTCTGCCTATAATCTCCCATTTTCATATTCAAGTGTTCTGCTCTATTTTGCTATCTTTTATCACTACTGTCAAATGTAAGAACACCCCTTAAAGCATTTCTGACTATGCCATTTCTCTAACAATTCAGTGGCTGTTTCTCCTCCCACTCATTATACATTATAAGCCATTCACCATGATTCAAACAGCTGCTCAGAATCCAGTAGGAAACTGTCTCTCCAGCTTCCTCTGGTGGGCCTTGCTTGGCTTCCTTCTCTAGTCTGACCAACATGGTAAGTTCACAGTTATCCATGTTTTCACACATGCCATTTCCTAACAGAATATGCAACCCAAAGGACTACTTACCCTGCTGCATTGCCTTTGTATGTTCACTTAAGAGGATTTTGAAGCCCTCTTCTGTGAAAACACCTTCTTAACACTGTATAATACCTTTTTCTGTTTATCCTGCTCAACAGTCTTCATGATGGTAGAAACATGTTTTGTTCTACTCTATGTTTCAAACATTCACCATACTCTACTTTATGTTCCACTCACCCCAGTTCACTGCAATTAAAGCTTCTTTAGTTAAAAAAATGAGCAGGACCTAGGTGAGGTAGTCATCTCTGTGTTGGATATTAATGCATGGAGCAGAGGATTTGGAGAAAGGAAGGTGGCATTTAAATTATGACTCTGCTACGCTGCTGTATTCTGGGTGCCAGTGTCATTGTACTGAGCCTCAGTTTCCTTCTCGGTGAAATGGATTACAACAAACAGGTATAACATATTCAATCTAAAATTCTGAAACTTGAAATGCTCCAAAATCTGTAACTTTTTGAGCATGATGCCACAAGTAGAAATCCTACACCATGAAACTTCATTTCATGCACAAAATTATTTTAAACTCTTCTATAAAATTATCCTCAGCTTGTATATATGAATGAATTTTGCATTCCCAGGGTACTATGTATATGCACTTATTCCCAAATCCAAAGGAAAGTCAGAAGTCCAAAACCTTTCTTTTTTCCAGTATTAATAATTGAGTGACTGCATGTTCAGTCAGAGGAAGCCTGACATGTATTGTGCAATCCACAGTGGTAACTACCAGCACTGTGCTACTATTTCTATTAGTATTAAAGCACAGCCAGTTAATGCTAAAAAATACTGTATGGTGGGGAGTGGGGGAAAGGATAGTGTGAGATGTGTTTACTGTAATTTTTTTTTTTTTTTTTTGGTTCTTTTTTTCGGGGCTGGGGACCGAACCCAGGGCCTTGCGCTTCCTAGGTAAGCGCTTTACCACTGAGCTAAATCCCCAGCCCCGTGTTTACTGTAATTTTAAAGGCTGTTAACTTCAAATGGAATATTTAAGTCCATGGAATTTCATAGTCAAAACAGAGCAAGCAGACTCAACTTATCACACACCCTGGTCCCTTGTTGTGGTGTAGGGCAAGTGGAACCCTGTCACCAGACTAAAAAAAAAAGAGTTGAGTGCATTCAGAAACCCGGGAAATTCTCATATCTGAGGATAATAGGTGTTTCATCTACTCTGGACCTCCTGATCTACTCCCAGCATCAATGAGTCACATAGCACAAAGCACATGCTAATGAGGTATCCAGAAGGGCTGGTGGAGGGTTTAGCCAATAAGCTTCCTTCCTCAGACATTTCTTCCTGCAAAAGGTATTTAACTGGTCCATCCTGAATAAGTTGTATGCATTTATTTTCCACTACCAATAAACAGTTTGGACAAGTAAGGACTGTCTCTCTCATTAAGAACCACCCTGGGGTGAAGCCTTTGCCATACAGAGAGTTGCTGCCTAAGTCTCCCAGAAAAGGCCTCATGGTGCTCTGAGTTAAGCTGGATTCCAGCTTCCCCTGCCACTCCCAGCAACTTCTAGATGCCCGGGAGTTTGGGAACCCCAGCTTCAATCCCAGCCTGCATTGTTTTTTTCACCTGGGCTGGGGCCCCCATCTTAGTCTGTGTTTTGCCACCCCCGCACCCCATCTGCCTGAGCAGTGTTCACATACCCCAAAGAAGAGGCAAAATGCAGACCCACATCGTGTTATGGTTTGATAATAATTTTAATCATCAAATTCACCTCATTTTAAAGGAGGCAGTTTTACACTGAGACATTCTAACTGTGTTGAGTAGTAAGAGGTTTATCTTGAGTGGTATTGATAGGCAAATCACACCATACCTGCCTGGAAATTTCCTGCTGCTCTATTTGGATAATTACAGAGGTAGGCTACCAAGGCTCCGAGCTTCTCTATGTAACTGAAATCTTAATTAAAGAGAGAAATTTTGCCTCTATCATACAAAATTTTAAAAATGTAATCATGATGGCACTGAGCTCTTTGGTCAAACGTGCTCATATTCTGTTTGTGTACAAGATAATCAAACAAAAGGCTGGGCTTCAAACATGAATTTATAATATATACAATTTGTTTGATCCCAGTTGAAGACCAGGGCTTTTATTTGACTTTTACCTCCCAGTCCCAAGCCCTTCCTTAACAGTATTAGCAAGCTGCTGCTTCAATTGTCAGCAGTAAAGTCATGAAAAAAGTAAAAGAACAAAAGCTGACAGAGTGGTTACTTACTACAGAGCAAAGAAACACAAACATGGCCTGGACAGGGTAGTAGAGAGGAGCCTGGACCAGAAGCTGAGAGAGAAGACAGCAGTAGAATGACAGACAACCCGGGAACTTGTTTGGACCTAGCTGGGGGCTTTTATTGAGCAGAGATATAACAAGACCTCAGTTTCCTCTGTTCGCCAAGTAGAGAAGTGACAGTGAAACTCAGAACTTCCCTGAATGCAGGGCTCCTGGGGAACTGGACCACAATGGTGCACTCACCAGTAAATTTACATCAGAGAAGTCTACATGTCTTCCTTTCCATGGTTCTTTCAGAGTAATTAAAAAAAACCCAAGACCATAAATGTTAATATTTTAAGAGTTTTAGAGTGGTAAAGTTTCCCTCATCACTCTGTGGTAAAGTTATCAGGCCTAATGAAACTGGCTTAAGAGGCACAGCTGACAGAAATGGCAGTGTTCCAATGTTCTATTCTAAATCATTCTACATGTATGCTATGACTATTCAAAAAAGGTAGTTTTGTTTAAATAATATATTAAGGTAAATAATATGATACAGATTTTAAAATGTATGGCTTTTTATTTAATATGGCTAGCATCTCAACTGAATTTTTAGGGAAGAGCAAATGTCAGTTGATGAAGCAATGTTTGTGAGGACTTGGACACAAGAGAATTAGGAGCCATAACTCAAATAGGTCAAGTAGTACTCAAGTTTCCACATTAGAAAAGGTGTTTGGTTAACAAAGCAGAGAGCAAAGTGAGGAGAAGCCAGACTAAATGTCTTAATTTGGTTTTACATTTTTGTAATTTTAATACATCATGACCAAAAGCAACTTGGAAAGAAAACATCACCCAGGGAAATCAAGATGTGAACCTGGAGGCAGAAACTAAAGTAAAAGTCACTCTGTAAAAAGCTCTCTGGTGGCTTTCTCCCCAGGACTTGCTCTGCCTGGTTTCTTACATACCCTAGGACCACCATAATGATTGGGGCCCACCCACATTAATCAATAGTTAAAAAAATGCACCACAGTCTTGCCCACATGACAGTCTGATAAGTGTATTTTTCTCAACTGTGATTTCCTCTTTCAAAATAACTCTATCTTGTGCCAAATTGACTTAAAACTAGCCAGCACATTAGGAAACCTAGTTGTTGGACTTTTTAAAAATTAATTTATTTACTTTACATTACAATCACAGATTCCCCTCAGTCCTCTCCTACTAGTCCCTCTCTACTATCCCCCATCCCTTTCTCCTCAGAGAAGGGGAGACCTCTCATTGATATTAACCTACTTTGGCATATCAAGTTGCAATAGAACTAAGTGCATATTCTTCTATTGCACCTAGAAAAGGAAGGTCAGACAGGGTAAAGGCAGGCAACAAGGTCAGAGACAATCTCTGCTCTAGTTGTTAGCAGTCATGTATGAAGACCAGACTGCACATTTGTTACATATGTCTAAGAGCCTAGGTCTGTCCCATGCATACTCTCTGTTTGGTGGTTTACTCTCTGTCAACCCCTATAGGCCCAGGTTAGTTAATTCTGTAGGTTTTCTTGTGGTATCCTTGATCCCTCTGGCTTTTCCAATCCTTCCTTCCCCTCTTCCACAAGGTTACCCAAGTGTCACCTAATGTTTATCTGTGGGTTTCTACATCTGTTTCAATCAGCTGTTGGGTGAAGCCTCTTAGAGGACAATTATGTTAGCTTTCTGTCTGCAAGTACAGCAGAATATCATTAATAATGAATGTTGGGGCAGGCTCTCTCATGCCATGGGTCTCAAGTTGGATAAGTCATTGACTGTTCATTCCCTGAATTTCTGCTCCATCTTGTAGGCCATCTGCACATCTTGTAGACCAAAGAAATTTTGGATGCACAGTTTTATGGCTGACTTAGTGTCCCCATCCTCTATTGGAAGTCTTACTTGGTTATAGGAGGTAGCAGTTTCAGGTTAGGAGACCCTTGTAACATTAAGCAACCTTCTAGGCAAGGAAGGAAGAAAATGAGTCAAACCGTGAAAAACAACTTTTACACTGCACAAATATAATTCTGAAAAATATTACCTCTCTAAATCTGTAACCATGAACATAGCATATACATAGGATACAGGGGAGTTAAACAGCAAAGTTGCTCAGGTACCAAGTTAAGCATCAACTAAGACACAGGTCAATTTTATCTGTGTTAACAGTGAGGCTCTGTGTTTCTAATGCTTCCCTAAGGAAGGTGAACGAGGTCACTGACAAAGCTAATGACCTAACCTGTTGATTTCTTTGGATATGGCTTTTTGTTTTCTCCTTCTTCCACCCTCCACCCCTTTTTTGGAGGAAAATACTTAGTGAAGATAACTACTCTGGCTTCTTAGTAAAATGTGCCATTCTTTATTTGCCATGTTGAAACTGACTTTTCAGCTGCTCAGATTTGAAAGAACATCAAGGACTACTTTCTATTATGTCTTGATTTTGAGATTTAATCAGTGTTGTTTCAGGAAATTCATTGTTTTAGTTAATGATCCAAACAAAATCTCTTAAGTAAAGAATGCCATGATAAACATGAATATAATGAGTAGAATTTTCTTTATCCTACCTGAAGAGTGTGATTTTAACTTGTCTATTACCTCTCAGTACAAATAAGAACCCCAGGTACTAAAAAGAGCAAAATTTGTGTATCTGGTTTTGCAGCATCAAAGTGTTTCTCTATTTTACTTAAAAGAAGAGAAGAAAAATACCAACTTGGTAAAAAGCAAGTTGGTATACTTCTAGATATTCTCTTAACTTCTTATAAATCAATAGGTTCTAGTCTAAATCATGATTGTTCAACTTCAGCACATTTGAACAGCTTTGTTCTGTGCACTATGAGCTTCTTAGCAATTCCTCTGGCCTCTACCATTAGATGCCAGTAGCACTTTCCTTCCAGAAAATCAAAAATGTTTCCAAACACTGACTAGTGATCTCAGAGGCAAAATTGCCCCAGTTCACAGCCTCTGGTCTAAAGAAAGATTTACTATGTAGGAAGGACAAGATAGCATATAAAACATTAATAAGTGTATTTACTGGGATCTTGCAAAACACTATTTGTGATAGTTAATATTGTCATCTTGACAGAATCTAAAATAACATAGGAAACAAACTTCTAAGCATATCTTTGAGAGAGCTTCTAGATTGGGTTAACTGGGATAGGAAGACCTACCCTGAATGTGATTTTCACCATCCTGTAGGCTAAGTAGTGGACTAATTAGAAGAGGGGGTAAAAGCTGAACACCAGCACTCAGCTTCTGTTTCCTGAATGTGGATGCGATGTGATCAGCGCCCTCAAGCTCCTGTGACCACGTCTAGATAACTAAATCACCTGGAACTGCAAGCCAAAATAAACCCTTACTCACATCGTTCTTGTCCAGTGTCTTTTACAGCTATGAGTAATATAATGAATATAGCGTTAGGGACAGTATTTTAAAATTGTGTAATACTTGAAAGGACACTGGAACAGTTCTTAGCTGCTACTTACCAAACATGTGGCTTTAAACAAAAACCTTTGTATTTTCTTAGCTCTTCTTCTTTTGTTTTAGCTTTTATGTCTTGCATTCAATCATTGTTTGTTTGTTTGCTTGCTTTATTGCAAGCTTTATTGCTTGCTTGGTTGCTTGAATTTTCAAGACAGAGTTTCTCTGTGTAGCCCTGGTTGTCCTAAAATTTGATCTGTAGACCAGGTTGGCCTCAAACTCAGAGATCATCCTCTTGCTTGCCTCTGCCTCTGGGTTTATTACAGGTCTCTAGAGTAAAAGAATGTATAGAACAAATGTGTGTGTGTGTGTGTGTGTGTGTGTGTGTGTGTGTGTGTAGACAGAGAGAATGAGTTTTATATATAAGTGTATATATTACCATATATATTACTAACATAACTACACTATATAGTATATATTAGTATATATACTATATCATTTATGCATATTGAATATATTGTATATATTATCATATATTGTAATAAACCATATATATATATATAGTGTGTGGGTGTGTGTGTGCATGTATATATACATACATAATAGATGACTTATATGGTATGACCCAGTTAATCCAACAATGGTTGCCTATGAAGGGCCAAGGATCCCATACTTCCTCAGTTCACAATGTTTATCTTTAATATATACAGAATCTCAAAGAAGCACACTCTAATGCTAGTACAGGAATGGACTTGTTAGTGAGGCCAAAGCAAACAGACTAAAAGCAAAAGCTTCCCTCTTCTATGTCCTTATATAGGCCTCACCTCTAATAGAAGGTATAACCTAGATTAAAATTTTTATTCATATCCCAGAAGTTCCAAAGTAAAAGTCTGTCTTCTAACCTCAAAAATTCAGATTATAAGTGCATCTTTCCACTTCAAATTCAGCAAAATTCTCCAAAGTTGTGCTTTTGCATTTGGAGATTTTAGTTAATTTCAGACGTAGTCAAGTTGACAACTAAACATAGGTATCACAGCCTCTCAAGTTTGATTAAAGGTGTGCACCTCCACTTCTTGGAAGTTGGTTTGTTTTTTGAGATGGGGGCTTGAGCATAGAATAACCTCAAACTTTCTTGATTTAAATTTTCTTTTATTTTTAAGATTGTAATGTAATTATATTATTTCTACCTTCTCTTTCATTCCTCCATGTCCTATATACTCCTACTTGCTCTCTTTCAAATTCCTGGCCTCTTTCTTCACTAATTGTTATAACATGTTATATTTAGAATGTAAATAAATATATTTAAAAGATATATAGATACAGATATAGATAGATATACATACATACATACATACATACATACTCTAACATACATACAAACATACTCTAAATATAACCTGCTCAGTCTGAATAATGTTATTCATATACACACACAAATGAATGTATGTTTCAGGGCTAATCACTTAGTATTGGATTACCAACTGATGTTCTTCTTGGAGAAGACTATGTCTCTCATTCTCAGCACTATAGCATTAGTTCTTTGTGAAGGGCTTAGGTCTTATGATCTTTCCCCATCCACTTTGGCATGCCTATTGTTGGAACTCAGCTCATGTTTAGGCAAGCAAGTTGGAGAGACTTCATGGATAAAGCATTTAGCAATGATGAGCTACATCCATAAAGTCTCACCAACTTGCAGTCTTTTTGCCCTAGCATCTTAGTGCCAGAGCTACAAGTTTGCATCATCAACCAAGCTGAGTTTGCCCATCTTACAAAGGAACAGGTTTGAGATACATAGGGTAAATAGATGCTAGGTATGTATCATTATAAGTAAAAATAATAACTGATATGTTAATCAAATATAAATGTAATGTGTTTGCAATAATCATTAGGTAAGACCACGAAGAATATAAATTGTTACAGGAAAGCCAAACACAAGGGACGGCATTTGCATATGGGTAAAATATACATTTAGGATCAGAAATTTATCCCACAGTACAGATACCAGACTCAGGAGAGGGCAGTTAAACGCCATTATAAAAATAACAGTATCTTGGGGTGGTAAGATGATTCAGTGGTTAAGCTGTTCTTCCAGAGATCCTGAATTCAATTCCCAGCAACCACATGGTGGATCACAACCATCTATAAAGGAATCTGTAAAGGGATCTTCTGCCATGTAGGTGTACATGCAAACGCAGCACATAAACATAAAAATAAAGTTAAGTTTAACTTAAACTTAAAAATAAATAAGACTATCTCAACATATTTTTTTTAATTTTTCCAAGCAGTCATTCAATCTTGATAAGTCAATTAAGACTCTTTGTGATTCTTGTCAATAATATAAGAGTTCTGTTCCTGTAACGGTGATAATGTTCCTTTCTTGTGCTATGCTTTTCAAAAACAATCTAGGAATACGGTTTGAATTATATATTCTCTAATGGGGACAATAGCGAATACATCAGCATTCTTCCCAAAGAGAAGGAAAAAATAGTTTACACATTTTTTTTATCCATTCCATTGCCGCTGTTCTTGATGATCATTCCACAGTACTGGCATTTCCAATACTCTGGGGTCTTCCAGTGCAACTAGGCTTCACCAATAGCCTCTTTTTGTTTTGTTTTGTTTTTTAAGGTACTTCAAAAGTAGATATTTATTTTTTAATTGATTTTTTTCTTTATATTTCAAATGTTATTCCCTTTCCTGGTTTCCAATCGATAAGCCCCCCTATCCCATCCCTCTGCCCCTTATTCTATAAAGATGTTCCCCATCCCAATTGACCCCCCCTTCCTGCCCTGACATTCCCCTACACTGGGAGGTCCAGCATTAGCAGGACCAAGGGCTGCTCCACCCAACCAGGACATTCTCTGCTGCATATGCAGCTGGAGCCATGAGTCCATGTGTAATCTTTGGGTAGTGGTTTACTCCCTGAGAGCTCTGGTTGGTTGGTATTGTTGTTCTTATGGAATGGCAAGCCCCTTCATCTCCTTCAACCCTTTCTCTAACTCCTCCAATGGGGACCACATTCTCAGTTCAATAGTTTGCTGCTAGCATTTGCCTCTGTATTTGTCATGCTCTGGTTGAGCCTCTCAGGAGCCAGCTATATCAGACTCCTGTCAGTATGCACTTCTTGACTTCATCAATATCGTCTAGGTTTGGTGGCTGTGTGTGTGTGTGTGTGTGTGTGTGTGTGTGTGTGTGTGTGTGTGTGTGTATACACACACACACATATATATGTATGGACTGGATCTCCACATAGGACTGACTCTGAATGGCTGTTCCTTCAGTCTCTGCTCCATACTTTGTCTCCATATCCCCTCCTATGAATATTTTTATTCCCCCTTTTAAGAAGGACTGAAGCATTGACACTTTAGTCGTCCTTCTTGTTGAGCTTCATGTGGTCTGTGGATTGTATCTTGGGTAATTCGAGCTTTTGGCCTAATATCCACTTAACAGTGAGGGCATACTATGTGTGTTTATTTGTGATCAGGTTAGCTCACTCAGGATGACATTTTCTAGTTCCATCCATTTGCCTATGAATTTTATGAAGTCATTGTTTTTGATAGCTGAGTAGTACTCCATTGTGTAGATGTACCACATTTTTCTGTATCCATTCCTCTGTTGAAGGGCATCTGGGTTCTTCCCAGCTTCTGGCTATTATAAATCAGACTGCTACGAACATAGTGAAGCAGGTGTCTTTATTATATGTTGGAGCATCATTTGTGTATATACCCAGGAGTGGTATAGCTGGGTCCTCAGGTAGTGCAATATCCAATTTTTTGAGGAACCTCCAGACTGATTTCCAGAATGGTTGTACCAGTCTGCAATCCCACCAACAATGGAGGAGTGTTCCTCTTTCTCCACATCCTCACCAGCATCTGCTGTCACCAGAGTTTTTGATCTTAGCCATTCTGACTGGTGTGAGGTGGAATCTGAGGGTTGTTTTGACTTGTGTTTCCCTGATGACTAAGGTTGTCGAACATTTCTTTAGGTGCTTTTCGGCCATTTGATATTCCTCAGCTGAGAATTCCTTGTTTAGCTCTGTATCCCATATTAATAGGGTTATTTGACTCTGTGGAGTCTAACTTCTTTGTATATATTAGATATTAGCCCTCTGTCAGATGTAGGATTGGTAAAGATCTTTTCCCAATCAGTTGGTTGCCATTTTGTCCTAATGACAATGTCCTTTGCCTTACAGAAGCTTCACAATTTTATGAGGTCCCATTTGTCAATTCTTGATCTTAGAGCCTAAGCCCAGTGCCCATGTATTCAAGGCTCTTCCCCACATTTTCTTCTATTATTTTGAGAGTATTTGGTTTGATGTGGAGGTCCTATATCCACTTGGACTTAAACTTTGTACAGGGTGATAAGAATGGTTTGATCTTCATTCCTCTACATGTTGACCTCCAGTTGAACCAGCACCATTTGTCAAAAATGCTTTTTTTCCACTGGATGATTTTAGCATTTTTGTCAAAGATCAAGTGACCATAGGTGTGTGGGTTCATTTCTGGGTCTTCAATTCTATTCCATTGATCTACCTATCTGTCTCTGTACCCTGTCTCTGTACCAATACCATACAGTTTTTATCACTATTGCTTTTTAACACTGCTTGAGGTCTGGGATGGTGATTCCCCCAGAAGTCCTTTTATTGTTGAGGATAATTTCGCTGGGTTTTTTGGTATTCCAGATGAATTTGCAAATTGTTCTTTCTAAATCTATGAATAATTATTTTGAATTTTGATGGGGATTGCATTGAATCTGTAGATTGCCTTTGGCAAAATGGCTATTTTTACTATATTAATCCTGCCAATCCATGACCATGGGAGATCTTTCCATCTTCTGAGATCTTCCTCAATTTCTTTCTTCAAACTTGAAGTTCTTGTCATACAGATCTTTCATGTGCTTAATTGGTCACACTGAGATATTTTATGTTATTTGCGACCATTGTGAAGTGTGTCACTTCCCTAATTTCTTTCTCAGTCTGTTTATCCTTTGAGTAGAGGAAGGCTACTGATTTCTTTGAGTTAATTTTATATCCAGTCACTTTGCTGAAGTTGTTTATCAGCTGTAAGAGTTCTCTGGTGGAAATTTTGGGGTGACTGAAGTATACTATCATATCATCTGCAAATAGTGATATTTTGACTTCTTCCCTTCCAATTTGTATCCCTTTGACCTCCTTTTGTTGTCTGATTGCTCTGGCTAGGACTCCAAGTACGATATTGAATAAGTAAAGAGAGTGGGCAACCTTGTCTAGTCCCTGATTTTAGTGGGATTGCTTCAAGTTTCTCTCCATTTAGTTTGATGTTGGCTATTTGTTTGCTATATATTGCTTTTACTGTTTTTAGGTATGGGCCTTGAATTCTTGATCTTTCCAAGACTTTTAACATGAAGGGGTGTTGAATTTTGTCAAATGCTTTCTCAGCATCTAATGAGATGATCGTGTGAGGTTTTTTTTTTTTGTTTTAGTTTGGTTTGGTTTGGTTTACTTTTTTAAGTTTGTTTACATAATGGATTACATTGATGGATTTCCATATATTGAACCATCCCTGCATCCCTGGAATGAAGCCTACTTGATCATGGATGATCGTTTTGATGTGTTCTTGGATTTGGTTTGCAAGAATTTTATTGAGTATTTTTGCATCAATATATATAAGGAAAATTGGTGTGAAGTTCTCTTTCTTTGATGGGTCTTTGTGTGATTTAGGTATAAGCATAATTGTGGCTCCATAGAAAGAATCGAGAATCCTTCTGTTTCTACTTTTGTGAAATAGTTTGGAAAGTATTGGTATTAGGTCTTCTATGAAGGTTTGATAGAATTCTAGACAAAACCCATCTGGTCTTGGGCTTTTCTTAGTTAAGGGACTTTTAATAGCTGCTTCTATTTCTTTAGGATTTATGGGACTGTTTAGAACTGATCCTGATTTAACTTTGGTACCTGGTATCTGTCTAGAAAATTATCCATTCCATCCAGATTTTCTAGTTTTGTTGAATATGATTTTTTTAATTTCCTCAGATTCTGTTGTTATGTCTCCCTTTTCATTTCTGATTTTGTTAATTTGGATACACTCTCTGTGCCCTCTGGTTACTCTGGCTAAGGGTTTATCTATCTTGTTGATTTTCTCAAAGAACCAACTCCTGGTTTTGTTGATTCTTCGTATAGTTCTTTTTGTCTCTACTTGGTTGATTTCAGCCCTGAGTTTGATTATTTCCTGCTGTCTACTCCTCTTAGATGTATTTGCTTCTTTTTGTTCTAGAGCTTTTAGGTGTGCTGTCAAGTTGCTAATGTGTGCTCTCTCCAGTTTCTTTTTGAAGGCACTCAGAGATATGAGCACTGCTCTTATCCTCTTATCCTCTTAGCACTGCTTTCATTGTGTCCCATAAGTTTGGGTATGTTGTGCCTTCATTTTCACTAAATTCTAAGAAGTCTTAAATTTCTTTATTTTCTCCTTGACTGGTTTGGTTTCCTCCTCCTCCTCCTCCTCCTCCTCCTCCTCCTCCTCCTCCTCCCTCCTCCTCCTCCTCCTCAGTATTCTTCACTAACAACACACAAGTATGAGTCTGCCTTGAACAGCATTGTTGAGCTTAAAGAACTGCTCCTAAGTTTCCTGTGGTAGCTTGCTGCTCCCACATGGCCTCACTCAGACTGTTTGGGGAGCTTTTCAGTTTCTTCAGGATTGAACTACAGCTGCTGGTTCATGCCTGGTGTCTGCCTATCAAAAGTACTGGATTGTAGCTACTGGTTTGTGTGATATCTGCCTGCCTAGAGGATTGGTCTGTAATTGCTGAGTCGTATTTGATTTTTGCTATGAAACTGAACTGTTGAGAAAGAAGATAGAGCTCACCCCCAGAGAACTGAACAAGTCTGCTTCCTTCATATCTTAATAACTTTCTCTTCCACTACCCCTGCTGGGTGGTGGGCTAGAGGAGAGGTTAAACCCTTATTAAAAGTAGGCTGCAAAAAATTTATGCATACAGAGAAGAATCTTTCACATGAACTAGTTTCAGCAGCTCCTATGAGATGCTTAACTTTATAGCTTTTCTTTTTTTTTTTTTTAGGTGGAAGGGGACAACATATAATTAAACTCCAATATCAGCATTCCATGTACATAATTTCTGATTGAACTAATGCTTCTTAATAGAATATTCTTAATGTTTCTTAATTGAATTGGTTCTTGTTTAGCAAAAGTGCTGCCTATTTAAGCTTCAGTGTAGCATTTCTGTCCATTATCTACCATAATAAGCAGAAAAGAGAGCCTAATCTTAAAAACTGTACCGTGTTCTCTATCCAAAAAAGATACTCAAAAGGTGGCAAAAATTATTTTTAAAAATGTCAAAAGATCTTGACTTGATCTGGGTGATTATAAATCAACTGTGATATTCTGGACATCATATTGTCTGCCTCAACAAAGGCGGATTACGGAGAAAAAAGCTGTAGAAATGTTTGTATATATTTCTTTAGAACAAAAGTTAAAGTACAACAAAATATTTTGAGGGTGTCCTGTGCCATGTACTATAACCTAACTCAAATACTTTTCTCCAAATAAGCTACAAACATAAAGTTTTTGTACACACTATTTCTGCAACCAGACTGCTTCACTTGATGTGCCTTCACACCAATAACTGCTACTTTATATCTTAACTGATAGGCCATCTTGCCAGTAAAGCCAGTTTTACCTAGTTAGCTCTTATCTGTCCCCCACTCCCTCTCTCTCCCTGATATCTAAGTTAGACCCATAGACTAACTTTGGGACAGTCCTTACCTGGAGGGAGAGAGAGAGAGAGAGAGAGAGAGAGAGAGAGAGAGAGAGAGAGAGAGAGAGAGAGAACTTCTTTTCCTTATATTCCTGAGGATGCTTTTCTCTGAGGTCCCTTTCATGCTTATAAAAATATGCAGTTGCAAAATGTACTTCTTTTACTGAAATCAATTTTCAGGAAGCCAACTCTGGCTATAATGTACATGGTGAGTTACAGACTTGGGAGAGTTTTTACCTGGGAAATCCTTTTAATAGTCCAAGCAGAAGATGCAGAGCTGGATTATACTAAGAATAGGAAAAATGAAGGAAGTTATATAAAAGGGAAAGGCTAAGGGAATCTGAGCAAAGGCAAAAGTATTTTAGGAGAATGGATATTTTCGCTAATAAAGTTATGTAAACATCAAGTCATAACATGGCAAATAAAAAACAAGCAAACACGGGTTGGGGATTTAGCTCAGTGGTAGAGCACTTGCCTAGCAAGTGCAAGGCCCTGGGTTCGGTCCCCAGCTCCAAAAAAAAGAAAAAAGAAAAAAACAAGCAAACAAAAACTTCAAGGCATCATTTTTTTAATGAGTACACTATAGCTTTCTTCAAACACACCAGAAAGGGACATCTGATCCCATTACAGATGGTTGTGAGACACCATATGGTTGTTGGGAATTGAACTCAGGACCTCTAGAAGAGCAGACAGTGCTCTTAACTGCTGAGCTATCTCTCCAGGCACAAGGTAGCATATTTTTTTAAAAGTCTACAAAGCAAGAGCTCTACCCCTAAACAACATCCTGAGACCCACATCAAAATTCTAAATCTGGAGAGATGTTTCAACTGCTAATAGCAATGGCTGGTCTTCCAAAAGACTTGGACTCTGTTCCCAACACTAACATGGCATCTCACAACTGTTTGTAATTCTAGCTCCAAGGGATTCAATGCCATTTTCTGAGCTCTGTGAGCAATGCACACATGTAGTACATGTAAATACATACCAGTAAAACATTCATTCAGGTAGATTAAAGATAAATAAATCTTTATCAAAAGTGTTAATGTGTAACTAAACTAAAGGAAATGAACCTACTTATTTAGAGGACCACAGTACAGAGAAAGGTTACAGGCAAAATCTCTTTGTTTGTTTGTTTTGTTTTTTATTTTTCTTCAAAGTACTTACTGCTGATTCCTCCTGGCCTAAATTCCAGGACTTATGGGTTGTTAACTGTGAACAGCAGACAAACCAAAAGTCAAGCCAGAATGGGAGGTTTAAAATGGTTCATCACGATTGTTAACAGTATAAGAGCTGAAATCAACTAAGAAACACAATTCTGAGTGGGTCTAAGGGGCTATTTCTAAGGAAAGACCCTCCCCTAACAGTAGGTGATACCTTCTGACAGGTAGAATGGCCATGGCTCACCTGCCTGTCTACAGTTCCTACTACTGTTTACACCATCAGGTTCCAATTTCTTTGGCCTTCCAGTATGGACTAATGATTAGCAGATTTCTAGGAATCTTACAGTCCTCCAGTTCCAAACTGAGTCTATTGAGGCATGCAGCTTCACAGACTAAGCAGCTAGTAGAGTTTCAGCTCTCAAGTGTGTAGACAGCCATTAGTGGACTATCTAGCTCCTGTTGTATAAGCCATTCTATTGACTCCAGTACCCTTAGAGAACTCTGCTCATTGTTGGACTATACAGCTCCTTTTATATAAGTCATTTCAGCAACTCCTCCTTTCCAATATACACACATTCTATTGACACAGTTCCCTTAGAGAACTCTGTTCTGTATAAGGTTAGAACTACCACAGGTCATTACCTTCAGTAGCTGATCTAGAAAAATCTCTGCTATGAAAAGATTCATGGAATATCTTGCTGCTCTTGACTTTTTCTGTCTACATTAAACAAAATATAAATAAAAATGAAAACTTATGTCTCCATAAAATTATTTGATACAGACATACATGGTTTGAGAGCCAGATTATCCAAAGGCATAATCTGCCTGAGTGCGACTTTTTTAAATCAATCTTTTTAAATCAAGCCAAAGTTAATCTGAGTGAACTCTGGGAATGTTCCAATAAACTTAGAAAAGAAGTCATATATGTTCTAGAGAAATTTGAAACTTCGAAAACAGTGTAAGTTCAAATCAACTAGAAGGAAAGAAACCACAACAAGAAAGGTGTCAGATAAAGTGTACAATACAGTAGTCAAAGGAACTAAGTGCTGGAATATCAATTCCAAAGTAGTAGATAACTAGGTGTCAAAAAATAAGACAAGGGCACTGGAAATTATTAGAACTGCCAGACCTAAGGTTTAATCTCTAATACTACAAAAAATAATTGGCCACACATAAAATCAAACCAGAGATTCTAAAACTAGGGGAAAAATTAAACAACTAATTAGACTTAGCAGCAGAGAGATTTAGTGAACTGGAATATAGAAATTTAAAAAATATATAAACAGGAGTAGTGATGCTTGTTTGTAATTCCAGCACTCCAGAGGCTGAAACAGAAGAATCACCATGGGTCTGAGGCCATCCTGTTCTGTACAGCAAAGTCTTGTCTCAAAACTAAAAGAAGTAAAAATACAGTGAATTACCAAAATCCTGCCTAAAAAGAAAATATGAAACAGAGGATAAACAAATGACAGTCTGCTAGTCTCAGCTGACTGGGATGGGGTGGGGATGACAGAAGTAGAATTCACATCTGTCAAAGCTCAGGTGACTTCAAAAGCTCCCCCTGCTGTGCATAATATTAATATTAAAGAGAGGAATAATTGCTAAGTCTGGAAGTTGAGAGGAAAAGCTGCTGACTTCAGGACTTGAGGCAAAACAGAGATGAAAGGGAAAATGTGATCATCTTCTTCTCTATCTCATTCAAATTGGCATCATCTCCAAAGAAGAGAAAGCTGGGTCCTAAAGGCAATGGCCAGGCCTGTTGACAACATCATTTATTCTGCCTGCTTGTCCTAGTTGAGACTAGAAAATTCTTACACTTGTCCTTTTCCTCAGATGTAGCCAAAGATTTGTCCCTGAGGTAAGTCTGCAAACCTGACCTTGTGTAATCTGGTTGCAAATATTATTCTGCAGACATAATTTCACTGTATAAGTGAAGAGGCCTTTCCTATAAAAGAATAAAAGTAAATATTTTAGACTAATGGACCCTGGGATTTGTTTTGTTTTTTTCTGGTCCTGGGGATTGAGTCAGGTTCTTTTTCCCCTTAGACAACTAAAATATTAGACTTTCTCCATGTATTTTAACCTCTATATCAGATTTTTCTCATAGCAGAGGTTTGCAGTCTATGCCTTTCTTATTTCTTCCTTTCTTTTCTTTTTCTTTTCTTTTACTAAATTCATTTTGAAGATAGTGGTCATGCTAGGCTAATACTCTAGCAGTGAGCCATATCCACAGTTCTGAAACCACTACAGTAGCATACAACAGCCACTGACAACACAAAACAAATACACCTGATTATGTTCCGTTAAAATTTTACTCACAGAAATAGGTGCTATGAAATATAAATACCACAGCATCAGGAGTAAGGGAGTACCTGGAGGGCCTGTGTCAAGGTGTCCCCCTGGGAAAACATTCCGTGTGACAGGCCTGTATAACAAAGTTTGTTTTATATAGAGGGTAGGAAAATTGAACAGAGGTGTGTAGCAATGGGGGATGGGGAACTGAGAGTAACCACCACAAAGTCCTAGATGCCAAGAAAGCAAGAGGCTCCTGGGACTTAATGGGGATAACATTAGCTGAAATGCCCAACAAAGGGGAGAGACGTCCTGTAGAGACCATATCCAGAGGTTAGACAAGGCCCCCAGTTAGGGGATGGGGTCACTCACTCATTTCCAAATTTCTAACCCAGAATGGCTCCAGTCTAAAGGAAATAGCATGGATCAGAGACTGCCATCCAGAGACTGCCCCACACAGGGATCCCTCCCATATACAGACACCAAACCCAAACACTATTTTGGATGCTAAGAAGTGCTTGCTGACAAGAGCCTGATACAGTTGTCTCCAGAGAGGCTCTACCAGAGCCTGACAAATACTGAGGCGGACGCTTACAGTCAGCCATTGGACTGACCGTGGGGATCCCAATGGAGGAGATAGGGAATGGACTGAAGGAGCTAAAGGGGTTTTCAACCCAATAGAAAGGACAACAATAGCAACCAACCAGACACCCAGAGCTCCCAGAGACAAAATCACCAACCAAAGAGTACACATGGAGGAACACATGGCTCCAGCTGCATATGTAGAATGGAGAGAATGGTCTAACCTGGCATCAACGGAAGGAGAGTCCCTTGGTCCTGTTGAAAGCTCTTTTCCCCAGTGCAAGGGGACACCAAGGGGTGAGGTAGGAATGAGTGGGTGGGGGAGCACCTCATAAAAGCAGGGGAAAGACAGATGGGATAGGGTTTTCCAGAGGGGAAACCAGGAAAGGGGATAACATTTGAAATGTAAATAAATAAGATACTCAATATAAAAAAAAAAAAGAAAATTTATTTTAGGGGAATGGATCAGAGACCTGAAAAAGGGGTCTGAGGCAGAGAAGTCGGGGGTGGAGGCAGAGAAGGACAGAATGAGAAAGAAAAGGCTGGAGGAACAGAGGGAGAGGACAAAAGAGAGGAAAGGAGAGAAAAGAGGGAAGAAGGGAGGAGAAGGATGGGGATGGTCACATGGCTGTCAATTATTCAGAGTAGACAGGAAGAAACATTGCCCTGAGAAAACTGATATTCTCTTTGCCAGCAGAAGAGTGTCTAGAAGGAAACTTGAAGGGAGGTGTGTGTGTGTGTGTGTGTGTGTGTGTGAGAAGAGAGAGAGTGTGCTGCAATTGCTAGCTAGAAAAACAAGTTTTATTAGGTCAGTTACCATGGGCAACAAGCAGTTTCCCTAAACTGAGGCTGTCAAGCATCCCATTTTATTCTCTTTACAGTTGTTGTTGTTGTTGTTGTTGTTGTTCTTTACAGTAGTTCTGACTATTGGAAGGTTTTTTTGAACTAAAAAAAATGTTCAGTGACATTGCCCTGGAGAAAACTGATATTCTCTTTGCCAGCAGATATCAATTGCAAATAGCTTCTTGGTTTAGGGTGAGACTTTGTGTCTACTTTCCCTTCTCAGTACTGAGATTTTGTCTAGTTTGAACTTGAAAAGGTCTTGTTGTGTGTGTTAAGTGTGTGTGTGTGTGTGTGTGTGTGTGTGTGTGTTTGTTTTTCCCTCAATTTAACTGAAAACAAAAAAGTACATTACTGCAATGTTCTTGTGTTGTGAGATAGGTTTTACTTCATCTATGTTGGAAAAAATAAAGAGAAAAGGAATATGCCACCTTTGCTAAGGCCACAACCTGACAAAGTTCTATATTCAGGGGCATGGGGGTAATCAAATGAGAGTGATTATACACACATGTAAGAGAGAGTTTAGGGGAATGGAGAGACAAAAGAAGCAAGAGCAAGAGAGCATGTACATAATCAGTTTTGTTTAGATTTTTTGGTACTTCCCAGAAATTATCTAGAAAGTCTATAATAAAGATATACTTTGGGTTTAATTAATGTTTGATACAGAGTTCATCCAGTCAATGATTTTTGTCTTTGGTCTACATTTCATGCCATGGGTTGAATTAATCTCAAATTAGTGCCCTTTTTGAATGGAATATGGTATTCCTCTGGGTTTCTTGAAACCACCTTACAAAGTTCTATATTGTGGTGGTAAATCAAATGAAGTGATTATACACACAATTTAGAAAAAAGAACTATCTCATAATCAGTTTTGTTTCAAGAAAAAAAGTCACTTGTTATTTCCTTTTTTGTGACTTGTGTTTTAAAGTGTGCCCTTTGAAAATACACACACACATTTACATACATACACACACACACACACACACACACACACACACACACACACACACACACACACACACACACACACAACACACACACACACACAACGTGAGCTTTTGATTATTAGCTATTGGGCCTATGGGAAGCTTGGCTTCTAAAGGCTGTGACTTGGTCGACAAATTAATGCCTTGATGAATTCATAATATGATAATGGCAAGTTGAAAAGATGGTGAAAAGTAGAAAGTGGGGCCAAGTTAGAGAAATTAGCTTACTGGGCAAATGTTCTTGGGCTCTGTCTTGTCTGTTCTCTTGCATCCACAATGTAAACTACTCTGTTTTCTTTGCCATGGTGGAATGGTAGTGTCAAAACTTTCTGTTAAGTTGTTTCTGTCTGGTATTTTGATCACACTATGGGGAAACATAACAAAAAATATGCCTATCATCCAGAACTTCTGTTCTTGAAAAATCATTATGGAACACATAAAACCCTGGTATATGTGTGTGTCTATGCATCTGCATGTGTTTCTTGTTTTTTTCTTTGCCTCTTTTTTTCTGTTTGTTTTGTCCTATTCCAGTTTGTTATTGTTTTATTTGATTTTATTATTTAGATGCCTGTTTGTTTGCTAAGGAGAGAAAGAAAATTAGGTGATTTAGATGGGAGAGTAGATGGGAAGGATTTTGGAAGAGTTAGAAGGGAATCCATAATCAGATTATATTATATGGGAAAAATCTATTTCAATAAAAGAAAAATAGTAAGAACAAAACAAACCAAAAATGAGGACATCATCAATATGACTAAATGTGAGGCTCCACTGGGGGCACCAAGTCCCACAAAAGAAAATACAAACACAAGTATACACCTTTTATTTGCCTAGGCCTAAACTAGTGACAACTAAAAACAAACATTTTCTCTTGTAATCCCCTCACCTATTCTGTTGCTTGAGATAACTTCTTTTTTCTTATTTATTTACTTACTTACTTTACATTCCAATGGCAGCTTCCCCTTTGTTCTCTCCTTTCAGTCCCTCCTTGTCACCTCACCTCCCCTTATCACCCTCTCCCTTTCTCCTGAGAAAAGGGAGGCCTTCCAAGGATATCAACCCACCTTGGCATATCAAGTTACAGTAGGATTAGGTGCATACTCTTCTGTTGAGCTTAGACAAGGCAGCCCAGTTAGGGGGAAAGGATCCAAACGCAAGCAACAGAGTCAGAGACAGTCCCTGCTCCAGTTGTTACTAGTCCCTTATAAAGAACAAGCTTGACATGTGTTACATATACATAGGAACCTAGGTCCAGAAGATGCATGGTTGATAGTTCAGTCTCTGTCAGCCTCTATGGACCCAGGCTAGTTGATTCTGTAGTTTTTCTTGTGGTTTCCTTGATCCCTCTGGCTTCTCCAATCATTCTTCCTCACTCTTCCATAAGATTGCCAAAGCTCTGCCTAATATTTGGCTGTTGGTCTCTGCATCTGTTTTCATCAGATGCTAGGTGAAGTCTCTCAGAGAACAGTTATTCTAGGTTTCTGTCTGCAAGTATAGGAGAATATTATTAATAGTGTCCAGGGTGGGCTCTGTCTCAGGCCATGGGTCTCAAGTTGGACCAGTCATGGGTTGGCCATTCCCTCAATTTCTGCTCCATCTTTAACTTTGCACATATTGTAGGCAGGACAAATTGTGGGAAATTGAGAATAGTTCTATCTCAAGACCCAGTTATACCACTCCTGGGCATATACCCAAAAGATGCTCCACCATACCACAAGGACACTTGCTCAACTATGTTCATAGCAGCTTTATTCATAATAGCCAGTAACTGGAAACAACCCAGATGTCCCTCAACTTAAGAATGCATAACAAAAATGTAGTACATTTACACAATGGAGTATTATGTGGTTATTGAAAACAAGGATATCGTGAAATTTTCAGACAAATGGGTAGAACTAGAAAATTCTATCCTGAGTGAGGTAACACAGACCCAGAAATAGTATGCACTCATTTAAAAATGGATGTCAGCTATAAAGTACAGGAAAAGCATGCAACAATTCTCAGATCTTAAGTAGCTAAGTAACAAGGAGGACCTAAGGGAGGATGCTTGAATCTCACTGAGAAAGAGAAATAAAATAGAGACTAGGGTGGATGGTAGGAAGGAACTGGGAGAGGGATTAGGGAGGAGAACAGAAAGGACCAAGTGTGGGAAGGATGGACAGAGAGATAATTGGGATGGGTAGGGAGGAGAGGGAACCAGAAACCTAGGGCAAGAGAAGCACCCAGGAACATATGATGGTGACCTTACCTAAGATTCCTAGCAATAGAGGATATGAACCTGAAATGACCCCCTCTTGTAATCATGCAAGACTTCCAATGGAGGAATAGGGACACCAACACACCCACAAAACCTTAAGACAAATTCTTAAGTAGCCCAGGAGCACTAAGGGCCATGCAGGAATAATGACAAACAGCTTTAGAACTCATGAAGTGCAGCTCATCAATTAGCACAGCCATTATGGGTGTATCTCTGTTGAGGCATGGCCCTGAGGACTACATATCATGAGTACTTCATGCTGTCATTGAGTTCTGCTCTGCTTGTTGCCTTCACACCCCTCTTATTCTAAGAATTGAGGGGAAACTCTAATGGGCTTCCAGCCTCACTTTGAGTAGTATCTCTGGCACTCACAATGGTGTTGGTCTCTTTCAAGCATTGCTGCTAAAGCAGATTAATTATTCAATCACCACTCTAGGAAAGAACTTAAGAGATGCGGATTGTCAGCAATGACCACCACCCTTAGAAAACATTCAGAAAAATAAAATTATTAATGAAGCTAGGTTAAGATGTTTTTCCTACTGGCTCTGATGTAGAACATCAGAGAATAATTTGAAGTTCAGAAAGGCACACGGTTATTAGTTAAGCTAGGGACCCTTTATGGTCAGGGAACAAGAACAATGGCAGTATGATTCTCACTAAAGCTTTACTGGTGATGATTGATTTCTTACTCCCATTTTGCTCTCAGCTTCCAGATATGATTTAATAAGAATTTCTAATGAGTAGATATGCATTCTGAGGATTTTAAAACAGATAAGACTGATTTTTAAATAAAAGTTTAGTTTTATAATTCTTTTAAGATTTTTTTAAGATTTCAAGGATAAATAATAAAATAATTAATCCTTTCTTTGCAACTGCAAATTGCTGCCTCAGAAAGAGAAAATGGCAGAGAAAACTACCGTGATTGCTTACACTTTGTTAATCTATATCAAGTTGTTTAGTTATAAACATACACAGGTTGTACAACATAGTATTATTTGTTATAAAGGAATTGGAGAACATACCATTTTTCTTGATAGTCATTCACTAGAAGAAAACTAGAACATAATCACAGAATTGTAATTTTATACTGATACCCTTCACAATAGTCCCAACCCATATAAAATACCTCAGCGTGACTCTAACCAAGCAAATGAAAGATCTGTATAACAAGAACTTCAAGTCTCTGAGAAAGAAATTGAAGAAGACCTCAAAAGATGGAAAGATCTCCCATGCTCATGGATTGGCAGGATTAATATAGGAAAAATAGTCATTTTGCCAAAAGCAATCTACAGATTCAATGCAATTCCCAACAAAATTCCAACTCAATTCTTCATAGAGTTAGAAAAAGCAATCTGCAAATTCATTTGGAATAACAAAAAACCCAGGATAGTGAAAACTATACTCAATAATAAAAGAACTTCTGGAGGAACCACCATCCATGACCTCAAGCAGTATTACAGAGCAATAGTGATAAAAACTGTATGGTATTGGTACAGAGACAGGCAGATAGATCAGTGGAATAGAAGACTCAGGAATGAACCCACACACCTATGGTCGCTTGATCTTCAACAAAGGAACTAAAACCATCCAATGAAAAAAAGACAACATTTTCAACAAGTGGTGCTTGTTCAACTGGAGGTCAGCATGTAGAAGAATGCAAATCAATCCATTCTTATTGTTCGGTACAAAGCTTAAGTCCAAGTGGAACAAGGACCTCCACATAAAACCAGATACACTCAAACTAATAGAAGAAAAAGTGGGGAAGAATCTCGAACACATGGGCATTGGAGAAAATTTCCTAAACAAAACACCAATGGCTCATGCTCTAAGATCAAGAATCAACAAATAGGACCTCATAAAACTGCAAAGCTTCTGTAAGGCAAAGGACACTGTTGTTAGGACAAAACGGCAACCAACAGATTGGGAAAAGATCTTTACCAATCCTACAACAGATAGAGGGCTTATATCCAAAATATACAAAGAACTCATGAAATTAGACTGCAGGGAGACAAATAACCCTATTTTAAAATGGGGTTCAGAGCTAAACAAAGAATTCACAGCTGAGGAATGTCGAATGGCTGAGAAACACCTAAAGAAATGTTCAACATCCATACATATACAGCCACCCAATTAGACAAGATGGATGATGCAAAGAAGTGCAGACCGACAGGAGCCGGATGTAGATCTCTCCTGAGAGACACAGCCAGAATCCAGCAAATACAGAGGCGAATGACAGCAGCAGACCACTGAACTGAGAATAGGACCCTGTTGAAGGAATCAGAGAAAGAACTGGAAGAGCTTGAAGGCCTTTCAGAGACCCCATATGTACAACAATGCCAAGCAACCAGAGCTTCCAGGGACTAAGCCACTACCTAAAGACTATACATGGACTGACCCTGGACTCTGATCTCATAGGTAGCAATGAATATCCTAGTAAGAGCACCAGTGGAAGGGAAGCCCTGGGTCCTGCTAAGACTGAACCCCCAGTGAACTAGATTGTTGGGGGAGGGCGGCAATGGGGAGGGGTGGAGGAACACCCATAAGGGAAGGAGGGGGGGGGATGTTTGCCGGAAACCGGAAAGGGAATAACACTCAAAATGTATATAAAAATACTCAAGTTAATAAAAAAAAAATGTTCAACATCTTTAGTCATAAGAGAAATGCAAATCAAAACAACCCTGAGATTCCACCTCACACCAGTGAGAATGGCTAATATCAAAAACTCAGTTTACAGGTGATGCTGGCAAGGATGTGGAGAAATAGGAACACTCCTCCATTGTTGGTGGGATTGCAGACTGGTACAACCATTCTGGAAATCAGTCTGGAGGTTCCTCAGAAAATTGGACATTGAACTACCTGAGAACCCAGCTATATCTCTCTTGGGCATATATCCATAAGATGCTCCAACATATTACAAAGACACATGCTCCACTATATTCATAGCAGCCTTATTTACAATAGCCAGAAGCTGGAAAGGACCCAGATGCCCTTCAACAGAGGAATGGATACAGAAAATGTGGTACATCTACACAATGGAATATTACTCAGCTATGAAAAACAATGACTTTTTGAAATTCATGAGCAAATTGATGGAACTAGAAAATATCATCCTGAGTGAGGTAATCCAATCACAGAAAAACACACATGGTATGCACTCATTGATAAGTGGCTATTAGCCCAAATGCTCGAATTACCCTAGATGCACAGAACACATGAAACTCAAGAAGGATGACCAAAATGCGAATGCTTCACTCCTTCTTTAAAAGGGGAACAAGAACACCCTTTGGAGGGGATAGCGAGGCAAACTTTAGTACAGAGGCTGATAGAACACCCCATTCAGAGCCTTCCCAAATGTGGCCCATACATATACAGCCACCAAATTAAATAAAATGGATGAAGCAAAGAAGAGCAGGCTGACAGGAGCCGGATGTAGATCTCTCCTGAGAGACACAGCCAGAATGCAGCAAATACATAGGCAAATGCCAGCAGCAAACCGCTGAACTGAGAACAGGACCCCAATGAAGGAATCAGAGAAAGGACTGAAAAGAGCTGAAGGGCTCGAGACCCCATATGAACAACAATGCCAACCAACCAGAGCTTCCAGGGACTAAGCCACTGCCCAAAGACTATACATGGACTGACCCTGGGCTCCAACCTCATAGGTAGCAATGAATAGCCTAGTAAGAGCACCAGTGGAAGGGAAGCCGTTGGTCCTGCCAAGACTGAACCCCCAGTGAACATGATTGTTGAGGAGTGGGCGGTAATGGGGGGGGGATGGGGAGGGGAACAACCATATAGAAGGGGAGGTGGAGGGGTTAGGGGAATGTTGGCCTGGAAACCGGGAAGGGGAATAACATTTGAAATGTAAATAAGAAATACCTAATTTAATAAAGATGGGGGAAAAAGAATGCCTTTATTGACTTGTTTTTCCACCACTGAACCTTTTCTCCAACCCAGCCAACTTCTTAAAATGAAGTAGAACAGAAGCCTGCCTTGGGTAGGTTAGGTCCATACCTCTTTTGGCCACTAGCTGGCAGGATTACTACATGGTGTGCTGGCTATTCCCATCTTCTAGTCAGTTCTAGGAGCTACCTTGGACTAAAGCAAACAAAGTAACTACTTTCTGTTTAAAGGAAGTGCACTGCTTTCTCTCAAGCCCAGAAGATAGTCTGGATTTCCAGGAGACAATTCCTATCACATGTTTCAGTAAAATGTTCTAGGTTACCAGAACACCTGGGCACCACGGTACCCTGGGGTATAGCTGGTGTGTCCTTCTGAGAAACAGGCTTCCTAAGACATTTGTGAAAATTTAGAATTGGGGCTTAAATACATAGACAAATCACTTTATCTCTAATCTTTGATTTTCTGTCCTGTAAAATGAGTACAAACTAAGTCCCTAAACTCTTTAGTCAACCTCCTAATGCAATAATACAGAATTGGGAGGTGGGGAGGCAGAGGGAGGCTTTATGAACATACAGGATTGCCTATTTCTTTGATATCAGTTGGATTCAAGACAAAATGCCCACTGATATTGCACCTTGGATTTTGAAAAGATGTCAGAAGCAAGAAGATCTCTCCTTTTCTCTTAACCCTTTTCCTCTGAAGCAGATCAGAAAGGCCTCCAGAAATGCCTTTCTACGTACAACCAGAGGATACTCAAAAAACATGGACACAACCTGAACAAACAAGTGTCATCAAGTTCCTCTAATCTGTC